>NC_135373.1:71211212-71511212 GCF_049243985.1 Paroedura picta | reverse complement strand
TCTGAATAGAATTACACTGTTAATTTATGTATCAGGAGGCAGAATTTATTGTGAACTAAAATGCAGTGTATTAGGTTCAGAGTTCCAGTGTCAGTTACCAGCCATTTCAGAAATGGCTAACAATGCCTGTCTTGGCTGAAACCAGGGCTGAATCTTCACGGAGCTTTTATTCCAATCCCAAATCAATTCTGTCCCTGCCGTCTACACTGAATGCGATTTCCATTTTGATTTTAGGCGATTTAAATTTTTCATCTGCAACAAGCATGACTGATCCAGAGTGACCCTACCTTTCCCTCGTAATATCCTGGAGTGGATATAACCCTCAATATTTGAAAAATTGGCATGTGTAAAGGTGCAGTTCTCTGCTTTCCCCGAAATAACTTGCCAAAGACCCATTATGCACGGGGGTTTTAGCGCACATTCGGGGTGGAATGGCGGCGACTAAAATCACGGATAACGCACGGAGCCGGCTGCAACCGGCTGCAGCTTCGGTGCATGCCGCCAAAAAAGCCGCGTCAGTGAAACGCGGAAGAAAGCGCAGCTTCCGGGTGAGCGGGGCGCAACCAGAAGCGGCGCCCGGATCGGCGCGTGCATAATCGGTTACTCTGGGTTTTGCCGCCGTTGCGCCCCGCCCCGTGTATAACCGGTATGCGTCGCGTCTTCCCCCTCCGCGTTTTCCATGTGACCCGAAATCGCCGTTTCGGCGGCCGTGCATAATGGGCCATAGAAAAGCCCTGATTGGCCAGGGCATCAGTTCAAAGGCTTCCTCGTTCCCAGGTTGCAGAAACTCCAGAAGCCCTAACTTATCTCGGCAGATCTTTTCCTCTAGGATTTATTCCCCCTCCTCTGCTGTCTCCAATCTCCCCCCCCCCATTCAAGAAAAGAGTCTCCTGCTGTGCTTGTCTCCCCCCCCCTTCTGAGCTTTCCTAATAATGTGCAGAACACTTTTCTTTTTCAATGGGGGGATAGAGGAAGACCTGAGTTCAATTCAATCTGAATTCAGCAGGATCCACAACAGAATAAACAAAGTAAGTGCAGAATCAGCCCAGATTGGAGCTAAAAGCCAACCCATATCTTATGGTAGTTGGAGTTGGGAACTGTCAGTGGTTGGATAAGTAACAGATCATAATGGTGCACTTACAACTCATGAGAGTGAATTAGTGGGGAATGGTAACTAGGAGGATGGTTAGATGGTAGGAAAAGTATGTCCTACTTAATGTGAACAAGTCTTTCTACATGGATAGTAAAATAATTTGTATAGTAGGTATCTAAAAGTTATCACAGGCGTGTAGGAGCTAATTTATCTTCTTACTATAGTAGATTTGACTGAACATTTGGATTTTTGGCATTATATAGCAGGACAGGACTTGTGTAATGGAAGTATTATGTCAACAGTCCTGCTGCTTACTCAAAATAAGCAGTTAAAATTAGATAATTGTTGATTATGTAACCACTCGTCATTCAGAATTCCTGGCATCTTTTTACAGCACGATAATAGAAGGCAAGGAATGTGAGATGTAATAGAGATTAATAAGAGACTGTATGGGTGACATTCTGTGTATCTTTTAACAAAAAAGACGTTTTTTGGGGAAATGTAATTTTAATTTTGTCTCCTTTTTTCTTTCTGTCCTACTCAATATGCGATGACACTGACATTTCCCAAGATTGCTGTGTTCACTGTATCTTGGCCTGCCTGTTCTGCGAATTCATCACTCTCTGCAGCCTTGTCTTGGGACAAGCATCATGTGGTGTCTGTCCATCGGAGGCCTGCTGTTGCTGCTGCGGGGAGGAAATGGGAGATGACTGTAACTGCCCATGTGACATGGACTGTGGCATAATGGACGCTTGTTGTGAATCATCAGACTGTTTGGAAATCTGTATGGAATGCTGTGGTATTTGTTTCCCATCATGAGAAACTTCATGTATTTATGCCATAGCTTTTTAAAAAATAAAATATTGTTTAAAGACTGGAAAGGGTTGTTTTAAAAAAAAACCCACAGGAAGGACACTTTTAGGATCTTTCACAGCAACCTAGTTCTATGCACTGTTAAATACTTCTTGAAGAATTGTGGAAAAACAAACCCATTAGAACTAATAGGATAGTGATCTCATGCGTGAAGTTTTCTGTGCCTTGATGTCACCTATGTAAAGGGCTCTGCCTTTTGGTCACGCAGGTGAAAGTACTGTTTTGTAGCTGTGCCTAGATAAAGTCAGGAATGTCTGAGCCATTTAGAATTTCCTAAAAACGTGAAGAGCTGATCATTTCTTTAAAAAATAAAATATCTTAAAACAGATGAAAAGTAGCGCTTGTAGTAAAGTGATTTTTTTTTAATTCAGACTTCCACGTTAGTGAATTTCCCTATGTTAAATATGAATACTGCTGTTTTAAAACAAATACTTTTAATAGAACTTTTATGTGACTTTTTGTAGTCTAATGGCAATGTGAAGCCTTGGTGCTGTTGGAGTCTTGTGAAGTATTTTCTCCATGTAAACATTAACAATAATACAGTTCAGCCCCTTACCCATACCTTTTCACAATATATAATACTAGAAATTAAGCTCGCTGTGCTGTAAATACAGCGGGCACTAGCTGGTGTAGTGTGGGGGTTCGGGCGGCTCTGGGCATGGGCACCCCTGCAGCAGCCGGTCCCTTTGGGGACCTCCTCCCCTTTTCCCCGGCCATACTAACGTGGGCCAGGCTTGCTGGCAGTGGCCGCCATTCCCTCCGGTCGGCGCCAGTGCTGCGGCCAGGCCACGGGGGCTGCGCACGTGGCAGGGCGACGGCCAGGGCGGAAGTGCGTGCATGTGTGGTGGGTGCCACCATCACGGCGGCGGCCCCTGAGGCCTGGGTGCGGTGCTGGCGGAGCTCCAGCTCGGCCGTGTTGGCGGGCGCGGTCTCCACTTGTGGGCAGCGCCGCGGGCAGGCCTCGGAGGCCATGCAGGCAGCAGCGTGACAGTGCATGGAACTCCGCACATCCATGGTGGGGCCTGCCATTGTGGCAGCAGCCACGCGGCTCTCGCGGCCTGGACACAGCACTGGCCGCAAGCGCAGGGAACAGCTGGCAAAGCAGCCGAAACAGCAAACCGTAAGTAGGGGCGGGGAGAAGGCTTCGGGGGCCCCCAAAGGACGGGCGGGGTCAGGTGGGAAGTGTGCGGGCGGCGAGGTGGCTGGAGAGGTGCAGTAGGGGTAGCGGCCAGATCCCTGGGCGGGCAAGGACTGTCGCTGGGCGGAGGGAAAGCAGCATTCCCTGAGTCCAGCAGCATGAGGCGAACCTCCTCTCCACCGGCCATCCCAGTCCTCGGGCGACTCACCGTCTGGAGGGCACAGCGGCGAGGATAGCGGTTTGGGAGGGCTGGGGAATCGGCAGCGCGGTGTTCAGAAGACAGGCCAAGTAGCCAATGGGCGCTTTGCGCGCCTCCCCATTGGCCATTTGGCCCTGGAGTGCCACTCGGAGGAGCAAATCAGGAGCCGCGATTCGCTCCTCCAAGTTTTTATCCCGGACAGCGCCCGCCCACTCTCCTCCCACTTAGCCCTTAGCCTTTTATTTAATACCACGGAGCGATTTACAGATTTTAAAGCTATACATTCTGAGCTTGAGGATAGCTGTGGAAATCACCCCTGCTGCTCTCCAAAATCCTTGTTTATAGGCAACTGCCAACTGATGCTCACATTAAAGTCCAAGAAACTTTAGAATTCCTGACATTGACTGCAGTGTGAAATATTCAGATTGTGGAAGACTTCAGTTTTCTGAAAGAAATAGCAGCTTGGCTGTATAGGAGATTCTTCCAAAAGCAAAGAATGAATGAGATTCAATTGGATTTTTTAAAAGTGTTATAGTAGTTGTTTTTGTGAAGGCTTAGTGCAGTATTAGATTTTGCTGATCTTGTTCTTCAAAGAAGAAATATTGTCCCGTGCTTAATAGATGAGTCTATATTTAATTATTTGGATGAAGCAACAACATTTTTATATAATGGTGCTAAATTTTCTTAAAATTTGGGGGAAATTCTTGTAACATTTGCTTGGCTTAAATAAACTGTCTAGCTATTCAAATCTTCCTTGTTGCTTGAGGTCAAGAATGGGATCAGTTATACTGTGTGTTAATAGTAGAAGTACATGGAAAGATTGGTGGTTTCTAGGGAAACAGGTAAGTTTGTTAGCATAAGAGACTTGCAGGAACTTTGGGAATAGGGTAAGTTACCTATTGGAAAGCTAACAGATTTGACTGATGTTTGAGGACATCTTCAGCAATGTTCTCTGTGTCTGACATGACATAAGCTGAAAAAGTTGTGTTATCCTTGCACTTGGATTTTCAGTGTTGCCATCCAAATTTATGAGTGTGACTGATGAAATGAAGAACAACTTCTTTGATTGCCTTGTGCAACCATAATAAGTAACTTTGATTTTTCTAGATCTAGATCAAGATAGAATCTGAGAATATTCAAGGAGATTTCATTGTCATTTTTAGAAATGAATGACTGCCTGTTGAAACTACTAATATAATCAGTATTCAGATATGTGTTTATTTAGCTACATTTCCTTGAGTAGAATTTCCTAACCAAAGCTCATTATACATCAGAATGTATTCTTCCTAGAAAATGATTACAGTACTGAAACAAATATAAGGAGAGGTGTAGCTGTTTGCTTCTGTGTTCTGTTAATGTTTGTATTAAAATTTCTAGCTAGTCTTAAAATAATAGTTCCATTTTGTACTCTGAAAATACAAAATAGTCTCAGTGGAAGTTCTGTCTGGCTCAGGATATATACAAGTTTCAAATGACCTGGAGTGATCAGTTTATTAACTGGTTTTATTCAAAAGTTAAATTGTGACTCTGATTTGATAGACTTTATATATTGTACTAGTTTGTGTCATAGTAATATTAGTAGTTTCTGATACTTAATTCTTCAGGGAAGCATGTTAGTGAATAGTTTAAGAAACTTTTCTGTGTTACTTCTTAACATTCTCAGTTTTGTATTTTGTCTTTTCTAGAACCATCTTTATGGGAACAATATGTAACTAAAATTAATAGAATAGTTAAGCTGTGCACAAGCACAGCTGAAGTAATAACATGTAGTTTAATTGGTCTCATTTTTTAAAATGAAGACAGATTTTCAGCTATACAGAATTGAAAGCTCTTTTAAAGAATTATTTGTTCTCCTAATTCAGTTAACTATTTTGAAATAAAGAACACACTATTTTGAAATAAAGAAATTTTATTTTGAAATATTGCCTGGTATATTGTGTTTTTTGTGTCAATAGTAGTCTTGAATGCTACAACTGGAATAAATCAAATATAAAACTCAAAATATATTTAATACCTCAATTTTTATTGGAAATGGAGGGTAGGTGATAGTGTTGGGAATATTGTAGTGCTACAATTCAGTTGTATCCATATTTGCCTTCCACCCACAAATATGTACATCCATAGGCAGAAGGGAAGGTGGTCATTTTTGCAGATTCTGTCACACTCCTGACTCTCATATCTAGTGCTATACTACAGGAACCACAACTCTATATTTGTTCATCACATTTCTATGCCACCTTTCCCTGAAGGCCCTCGGTGTCTCACAACATGTCAATACAATATCAATACAATACAATACAAAATATTTAAATTAATAAATTATTAAGAATTTGTTACAAACTCAAGCAGCTTAGTGGAAAATGCAGTGGTTGCAGTGGAAAGAAGTTGGAATACTCTATTCTGTCTGTGGCACTATGTTCATTCCTTTGAATCTGTATATGTTTTGAGACATCTGGTTGTCTTCAAACGGTGAGCTCCTTTCAAAATGTATTTACCCTTAAGGCACATCCCAACCCAAGCAGTCTCTGGCCCACTAGAGACTTAAGAGCTAAACTAAAGATTACAGCATCTATGGATCTTACCTATGAATGCCAATAACATTTTAGATAAGAAGCCATCCATTTAAAAATGCCACAAGAAGGCTTATAGTGTAATGGAGCCAGGTGATCAAGTCTTCCACCTCCACGCATGGCTTTACAAGTGCCTTCTCATCGCTGTTTCAGGTTGGCCTAAACTATATGCTACCACAACCTGTCTAAGCTAGATGATTTCCCCAAGTCCTCGATCCCTGAGGGATGTGCCTGATATCATCCATACCAGATGTCAAAGCATTACTCAGAATGTTATTTCATTAGTATGATGATCTTTGCTGTGCAGCAGTTCGCAAGCTTTAAGAACTAGCTTTTGTCTCAAATTAGGTTGTGTCATCCTTCCACATTGATTATCAATGTCGTCATCCAAATTTATTTATTTACTTACTTAGATTTTTTATACTGCCCTCCCATAAGGCCCAGGGCAGTTTACATGGAACGTCATGGGATACATAGAACATCATATGTAACAGTCACGACACAACATATCACTAACAATTCTAACAGTAAATCTAACAATAAATATAAGTTTAACAGATTACCATAATTCATTGAACAATTTTCAATAGAATAACTTGAACAGAGTCCATAGGGAGGTTAGAATGATTCAGATTATGGAGGATATGACCTTAAGGGGGCCGCCGGATGTTTTTAGGTCAGGTTAACCTCAATCGAATGCTTGGTAGAGGAGCTCCCTTTTTAAGGGCCTGCGGAATTCTGGGAGTTTAGCTAGGGCCCTGATCTCTTCAGGGAGCTCGTTTCACCAATGGTGGCCAGTACAGAGAGGTCCAACGTACTTCTTTGAGGATTACTAGCCAGTTGGCAGTGGCAGAGTATAGTGCTCTTTTGGGGGTATAGGCAGAGAGACGGTCTCTCAGGTACGCTGGGCCCAGACCGTGTATGTGAGGTGGGTGAGGCTGAGAGAGCCCTGATATCCCTGCTCAGTCAGAACAGTTTTATCAGTGCCGTGGCTAGCCCAGTGTCACCCTGCTGGCTGCATGTGGGGGAGTGCAGAATCGAACCCGGCATGCCAGATTAGAAGTCTGCACTCCTAGCCATTACATCAAACTGGCTGTCTGCACCAAAGTAGGGTGCTAGTAGCGTGGTGAAATAGAGAACAACTTCATTGGTTGTCCCTGACTTTGACACTTCTGGAGAATTGCAAAACAGTATCTGAGAATATGTAAGGAGACTTAAGTGTCATTTTTAGAAATGAATTACTGCCTGTTGAAACCACTAATATAGCTAGTATCCAACCTGTATGCTTGAAAGAACTTCTAAAAGTTAGAGTATACTACACACTACAGCACTACAGAGAGGGTGGTTAGGTTGTGTGAATGCACAGATGGCCAAAGAACAGTAGTTACTGGTAAGCAACCTATTCTTCCTGTATCTTTTCTGATCTTTATTTTAGTAGCAATCATACTTGACTATATATCTTGTCATCTCCACATCCTGAAGACTGGCATAAATTTCAGGATTGGTGGCAAACTTTTACCTGATGCAGTATCAGATAATCGGGATATAAACCTATGTTTGCTTGCTGGTGTATGACATCTCCCTGTCAATCTGACAAAAGTCTTAAGTCTTATTTTGTTATTGATCTGTGCAGTTCCACATGGGGACTCGGCATGAGCGTTTTACAGCTAAACACCTTGTTCTTGCTCAGGGATCATTTTCTCCAGCACAACAGTGCCTCACCATCATTTCTCTTGCTGCTGAAGGTCATTGAGGGCACAGCGAGCCAAAAACTCGTCAACTGTCAAATGCTGCCATAAGATCAAGCGTCACAGCCAGCACTGACCCACCTCATTCCAACTGTCATCAAAGATCATCCATTAGGACAACCAATGCTATCTTCACTCCATAGCCAGACTGGAAGCCAGACTGGAATGGATCCATGATTGGCGCTTCTAGGTATGCTAAAAACTGGTCTGCAGCAGCCCTTTCAACCACTTTTCCAAGAAACAGCAAATGCTAAATGGGGTGGTAGTTGTCCAGGTTGCGCAGATCCAGGGATGGATTTGTCAGCTAGGGATGAAACCACTGCCTGTTTGAGCCCTCTTGGGAACTCTTCCGTTGAAAAGTAGAGGTTGATTATCTCCTGGAGGGGGCCTCCAATCATCTCATCAGTCCTTTTAAGGAGTGGTTTAGCCTTGTGTACCTCTCAAAGTCCCCCTTCAAGGATCGCTGCCTTGTTGTGGCAAGGGGGCTTGCGTAGTTCAGTGAAGCTATGAGCTATGC
This sequence comes from Paroedura picta, assembly GCF_049243985.1. Classification (NCBI taxonomy): domain Eukaryota; kingdom Metazoa; phylum Chordata; class Lepidosauria; order Squamata; family Gekkonidae; genus Paroedura; species Paroedura picta. Next base: position 71,503,074 of record NC_135373.1, on the reverse strand, counting down.
CGTGCAGGACCACCCAAGACGGACAGGTCATAGCTGAGAGCTCTGACAAAAGGTGATCCACTGGAGAAGGAAATGGCAAACCACTCCAGTATCTTTGCCATGAATATGGACAGTTCCAATAGGCATAACGATATGACGCCGGAAGATGAGCCCCTCAGGTCGGAAGGTGTCCAATATGCTACTGGGGATGAGCAGACGGCTAGTACGAGTAGCGCCAGAATGAATGAAGTGACTGGGCCAAAGCCGAAAGGACGCTCAGTTGTGGAAGTAACTGGTGGCGAAAAGACAGTCTGATGCTGTAAAGATTTTTATTCCATAGGAACCTGGAACGTCAGATCCATGAATCAAGGCAAGCTGGACGTGGTCAAACAAGAAATGACAAGACTGAACATCGACATTTTTAGGAATCAGTGAACTAAAATGGACAGGAATGGGTGAATTTAATTCAGATGACCATCAGGTATACTACTGTGGACAAGAATCTCGCAGAAGAAATGGAGTAGCCTTCATAATCAATAAGAGAGTAGGAAAAGCAGTCTTGGGATACAATCCCCAAAATGACAGAATGATCTCAGTTCGAATCCAAGGCAAACCATTCAACATCACAGTGATCCAGGTCTATGCCCCAACCACTGCTGCTGAAGAGGATGAAGTTGATCAGTTCTATGACGCCCTACAACACCTTCTAGAAGCAACGCCAAAAAATGATGTGCTTATCATCATGGGGGATTGGAATGCTAAAGTAGGAAGCCAAAAGATAACCGGGATAACAGGCAAGTTTGGCCTTGGAGTACAAAATGAAGCAGGGCACAGGCTGGTAGAATTTTGTCAAGAGAATACAATGGTCATAGCAAACACTCTTTTCCAACAACCCAAGAGACGACTCTACACATGGACATCACCAGACGGTCAACACAGAAATCAGATTGACTATGTGCTCTGCAGCCAAAGATGGAAAAGTTCTATCCAGTCAATAAAAACAAGACCAGGAGCTGATTGTGGTTCAGATCATGAGCTTCTTGTTGCAAAATTTAGGCTTAAATTGAAGAAAGTAGGGAAAAGCACTAGGCCACTCAGGTACGAACTAAATCATATCCCCGACGAATACACAGTAGAGGTGACAAATAGATTTAAGGAATTAGATCTGATAGACAGAGTGCCTGAAGAACTATGGACGGAGGTTCGCAACATTGTACAAGAGGTAGCAACTAAAACCATCCCAAAGAAAAAGAAATGCAAGAAATCAAAATGGCTGTCTGAGGAAGCTTTACAAATAGCTAAGGAGAGAAGGGAAGTGAAAGGCAAGGGAGAAAGAGAAAGATACACCCAATTGAATGCAGAATTCCAGAGAAAAGCTAGAAGAGATAAGAATGCCTTCTTAAATGAACAGTGCAAACAAATAGAAGAAAACAATAGAATGGGGAGGACCAGAGATCTTTTCAAGAAATTTGGAGATATGAAGAGAACGTTTCATGCAAAGTTGGGTATGATAAGGGACCAAAATGGTAGGGACTTCACAGAAGCAGAAGAGATTAAACAAAGGTGGCAAAATTATACAGAACAACTATACAAGAGCAAGCTTAACATCCCTGATGACCACAGTGGGGTAGTTACTGACCTGGAGCCAGACATCCTGGAATGTGAAGTCAAATGGGCCTTAGGAAGTCTGAGCAACAATAAAGCTAGTGGTGGTGACAGCATTCCAGTTGAACTATTCAAAATCTTAAAGGACGATGCAGTAAAAGTGCTACACTCAATATGCCAGCAAATTTGGAAAACTCAACAATGGCCACAGGATTGGAAAAGGTCAGTTTACATTCCAATCCCAAAGAAGGGCAATGCCAAAGAATGTTCAAACTACCGCACCATTGCACTAATTTCTCATGCTAGCAAAGTTATGCTCAAAATCCTACAAGCTAGGCTCCAGCAATATGTGGACCGAGAACTTCCAGAAGTACAGGCAGGATTTCGAAGAAGCAGAGGAACTAGAGATCAAATTGCCAACATACGCTGGATCATGGAGAAAGCTAGGGAGTACCAGAAGAACGTCTACTTCTGCTTCATTGACTATGCTAAAGCCTTTGATTGTGTGGAGCACAACAAATTGTGGCAAGTTCTTAAAGAGATGGGAATACCAGAGCATCTTATTTGTCTTTTGAGAAATTTATATGCAGGTCAAGAAGCAACAGTGAGAACTGAACATGGAATCACTGACTGGTTCAAAATTGAGAAAGGAGTTCGGCAAGGCTGTATACTGTCGCTTTGCCTATTTAACTTGTATGCAGAGCACATCATGAGAAATGCGGGATTAGAGGAGTCACAAATTGGGTTCAAGATTGCAGGGAGAAATATCAACAACCTCAGATATGCAGATGATACCACTCTAATGGCAGAAAGTGAAGAGGAACTAAAGAGCCTGTTGATGCGGGTGAAGGAGGAGAGTGCAAAGGTTGGCTTGAAACTCAATATCAAGAAAACAAAGATCATGGCATCCGGCCCTCTCAATTCCTGGCAAATAGATGGGGAAGAAATGAAGATAGTGACAGATTTTATTTTCCTGGGCTCCAAGATCACTGCAGATAGGGACTGCAGCAAAGAAATTAAAAGACGCTTGCTCCTGGGGAGGAAAGCTATGGCAAATCTAGACAGCATCCTAAAAAGCAGAGACATCACCCTGCCAACAAAAGTGCGTTTAGTCAAGGCTATGGTGTTCCCAGTTGCAATGTATGGCTGCGAAAGTTGGACCATAAGGAAGGCCGAGCATCAAAGAATTGAGGCTTTTGAACTCTGGTGCTGGAGAAGACTCTTGCGAGTCCCTTGGACTGCAAGGCGAACAAACCGGTCAGTCCTAGAGGAGATCAACCCTGACTGCTCTTTAGAAGGCCAGATCCTGAAGATGAAACTCAAATACTTTGGCCACCTCATGAGAAGGAAGGACTCCCTGGAGAAGAGCCTAATGCTGGGAGCGATCGAGGGCAAAAGAAGAAGGGGACGACAGAGAATGAGGTGGCTGGATGGAGTCACTGAAGCAGTAGGTGCAAACTTAAATGGACTCCGGGGAATGGTAGAGGACAGGAAGGCCTGGAGGATCATTGTCCATGGGGTCGCGATGGGTCGGACACCAGTTCGCACATAACAACAACAATAACCCCTCAAAGTAATGTATAATTGACAGCCCTGATAAATCCATTATGAGTTTTAATGTTTGTTTCCAGATCTTCCTTAGTAGGTTTTCCTTTGCCTAGGCTCTAGAAGCAATCAAAGCAGTCATCCTTTATAAAGCAGTCAAGGGGCATTTGTATAACTTGAGCTGCTTGCTTTAAAGCAATTGTTTTGATGCTTCCTATCATTTTTGTGCTTCCTAACATTTTTACAACTTCCCTGTCAATAATAGGAACATCCTTGGTGTTTGAAAATGTCTAGCATAGAATTCATGATATAGTTACTAGAAATCCAGTCATTATTTATTAAAACTATATTTTAAAATAATCCTGTGGTCAACCATGCACATTCCATTTGCTGTCTGAAGCTGCATACATTTACATTTATAAACATACCCCCACTGCCACTTTTACTTAAGTGTTTTATTTCTGTTTCAGACATTACTGGCTTTTATTTCGGGATTGGTGCAGTGACTTTGTATGCCTAGCAGCAACTAGAAATGGGGTAGCTGACTAATTTTATCTATCCCGTATCTCATGCTACATGCTACCCCATAGAGGGCTTGAGAAGTTAATGAATGGAATTCTTATTTTTGCCAGCTAATCAGCATGGCTGCTTCATTGAATGTTGTAATGTAGTACTTTTAATGTTCAAATGTATCATTTATAAGGTTTAAAATTCTTTATTTTGTTAAAAATAGTCTGGACATCTAGGTTTCTGTTAATGTTAAGGTTGTCATAAGAGAAACATTGTATGACAGGCTTAGGTACATACTATAAATTCTAGTTAGGACTGGTATGACAATGTATAGTTTTTCTTGCAGTAGTACAGTAAGAATAAAAATTAAGTATTAAAATACAATGATGATGATAAATGATTGCATACCAAAATAAGTGCAAGGAAGCTCTCATATCTTCAATGGCAGAAAAGGCACTTTTCAATTATATTCATCCCAGAGAGTAGTTGTACAAAGATGCTTACCTGGCCTACTAAATAAATGAAAAGTAATATTGAGAAAACCCTGAGACATGAAGGTGTTTTGTGTAATTTTTGTGTCCTATTTTTAATGTGACATTTTAGTGTCTTCTGAAGGAGGGGCTTGTCTGGTATGGAATTGTTTCTGTGCTGATGTATTTGAAGAACTGCATAGAAATACAGTGTTTTGTATTTGTATTGTCAAGCTTAAAATTTGAATCAAAACTGGGTAGTATTTATAAGACCATTGTATTGGAATTCCAATTTTCTATGTGGCTGTGTTTTAAGATTCATTCCTAGAACAAAAATTATGTAACAATTGATGGCCCAATTTCCCAGTTGGGGCAGATAAAATCAGCTGAGGTAATGTCATATTAAAGTTCCCATTGTCTGTAATGAAGCCCCTTTAAATGTTTCCAAGTGTTTTCTACCAGTAATTAATAATATTTAAACATGTAATGATCATGTTGTATTGGAATAGCTCTTCAATTTTTCATGAAATTGACACGGGATTGTATAATTTGTGAGTCCTTTTCACTGATCTCTGATTGACAGTAAAGCTGGAAAATTTCAGTTTGAGGCAAGCTATATACAACCTTGTGAGTTGACAATCTTGTTCCTAGAAGAAGATCAGTACATTTTTCTTAATGCTAGGCAATCATGTAGTCTGTTACATCCATCGAAGTGTATTAGGAAGAAAACCACAAAGTGATGCTCCAATCCTTAAAGCCCATGGATGACTCATGGCCCATTAATTTTCTTTGGGATGATATTGGCACTGCATTTTGAGGACTGGTCTTTTAATGTAAAGTGAATTATGATTAAACAATATGGTTTTGCCGGTGTACCTATAAAATATAACTCTCAATATGTCTGTTCTGTGATGTGAAGGCAAGACTCCTTGATTACATAATAGGCTTCAAGTGATGGCTCATAATCTACAATAACCTTCAAGGTCATGAGCGCTGTCTGTAGCAGAAGAAATCAAACCGTTGATAGCTGAGATCTCTGTTTTTTTTGTTTTTGTTTTTTTGAGGGCAAGGGACTTGGCTAGGCTTTTGACTATAAGGAAACAATGTACACCTATAGTTGAGTATTTTATATTATATTCTGTTACTTGAGAGAGGATTAATTAACCATATTTACACAATGACATTTTGGTAATCTGTTATGCCAGTTTAACTGTAACACACATTCTTGTTAAAATATATATATTAAGGAGCAATCCAGAAGCAATTTAGCTGCTGAAAAGCATTATTTTGTATGTAATTATTCACAAATTAATGACGAAAATTAAATTCCAATCACTGGGAAAAGAATGAAGCAGAGGTGAGAATCAGAAGTACAGATTACTTAAAGCAAAGCTGTGAAATGCATAATAGAATTAAAACATTCTTTTATTCAAATTCAATGCTTAAAAAAGAACAAGTCCATCATCTTGAAATTTGACTTGTAGCTTGACATTAAAAATAATATGAGTAGAATTTTCAGTGGGGTAAGCACAAAACTAGTTCAAGTAGTGTCACTCTCAATTAATGTACTCAGGTGGTGTGCCCATTAAAATTCCCACTTGTGGGTTCTGTTCTCTATGCAAATGGGGTCATTACCCAGAGAATTTAATTGGGTGTGACACTGGGAGTAGGCATTTTCCTTTTAAAATAAACCTGCTTGCACACATTTTCACTATGAAATTTGATTGTTACACAGCTTTCTATTGTTTTGGCTCTATAAATATTTGCCAAAAAATCGGGATTGTCTTCACTTATTTATTTATTTTTAACAGGTGATTCATAATGCATCAAAATGACTTTACATGATACCGTGTCTTGCATATGCAAGACTTGATACAGGCCTTTGATTCTGAATGTATATGTGCTTTGTTTTACAGAATACTGTCATTTTTGGTCTCAATTCATGGCATCCAAAAATATTTTTTATGAAAATTCCCAGAATGGTATTTCTTGAAGGCTTCAGAATGGAAGATACACACAAACATTATTATTTATTTAGATTTCTAATGTTCTTTACATTTACAATGAGCATTGATGTGAAGCATTTATTTGTGAGGTACACTTTTTAAAAAACTTATAATGAATTCTCATTCATAGGGAGGCCTAAGAGAAGTTTGTACGTTAAACCAAAGATCTGAATAATCATATTTTATCGCTAAGTAGACTACTGTTTTATCAATATGCATGTGAAGATTTATACTTGTAGTCCCCTTCTCCTCTAGTAGCAGAATTTCATAGGATATTTCAAGCTGCTACAGGAGACGGAAACAGGGAAATTGGGTTCCATGGGCCTGCTTTAGTAGAGCCCTAAAGGTTGATTCAAGCTTGTGTTTCAGAATGATTAAGTCTTATGTTTCACAATCATAAAGTCTTGTACAATAAACCTATACTCAGTAGGTAGTTGATTCATATGTTTCTTACACATGTTATTTAGGTTAGATAATGGATCCCTGATCCATCTTGATTTTCTTCATTTATTTTAAAAATGTTTAGCCATCTGGGAACTCTCTTCCTTTCAATGCTACTTTTGGTGGGCTAGTAATGTTTTAAATCAATGGTACAATTTTTTATTTGTTGTAAAACTTATTTATTAATTAAATGCATATCCCACTACTCTCGGTAACCGGCTTGTGGCAGGTAGCAATTGATAAAACCCCATAACAAAAAAATCTCATTAAAATACAAATAAAACATTCCAAACAATTAATTAAGAACCAATGGGGGTAAAAAATCTCTGCCTCCCCATACCAGTACACCTGCTCCTGGGGTAGCAAGGGGCTATGTTAACGAAAACACATCCTAAGGGGGAAGCCCATTAGATCTTCCTGCACTGGCCTCAACCATAAACCCGGTGGAAGAGCTCTCTCTTACAGGCCCTACGGAAAGCTGACGATTCCCACAGGGCCTGCAGCTCTTCCGGAAGCTCATTTCACGAGGTAGGGGCCAGGACTGAAAAGGCCCTGAACTTGGGTCGAGGCCAGGCAAGCTCGACCTGGCATTCTGTTTGAAGAGTCCCTTCTGATTATATCTGTGCAGCAGAATGAAATCTTTGCTTTGTGTCTTGGACAAGTACTTTGTTAGGTCCAACTTGGTCATCACCTGAATAGTGGTTTGTATTGTAGAAAGAGAAAGTGAAAATGAATTCTGAGGTGACAAAATGGACTATGCCACTAAGTCTGAGAGATCTCTTATTGTTCTCACTTGTATAATTTTGTAAAATATCCAAAAATACTTCAGAAATTCTGCCTTGGCTAAGAGTCAAGATTTAATTTAAAATATTTATATTCCCACATCTCAGGCATATCAGGATACAAATCAAACAATAACACTTTTAAAAGAATATTAAACAATTAATAAACCACTTAAAACAGCACATTATACCTCAACCAGCATGGTATTAACTTTTTGCCACTGAAAATTCCCAAGCCTAGACTGTAGCACATGGGTAGTCCAACTGCGAATGCTGGCACGGGCTCCTGGGAATTGTAGTCCATGGACATCTGGGGGGGCGCAGTTTGACTACCCCTGCTGTAGCAGGTAGCTGGGGGACTGATAATAGACTTTGCTAGGAAGACTGGAGCTGTTGCATGAGAACAGGAAAGGGGAATCCTTCAAGTTATTTGAGCCCCAGGTAATGGAGGCCATTAAAGCTGAGCTCCAAAACCTTGAACTGAAATTAGTAGCTATTTGGCAGCCAGTGAAGGACCTCAGAATAAGAGTAACATGGTACCATTATCTAAGCCTAACAACATATGAACTGTCATGTTTTTCACCAGCTGCAGTTTCTGACTCTTCAAGGACAGCCCCATGTTGACTGTGTTGCACAATCTAGCACTAAGGTTACTGAAGCATGGATCAACATGGTTAAATCCGAGATCTGTGAATAAGGGGTCAACTTCCTAACTGTATGTTGGTGGGGAAAACTCATATTTTTTCACTCACTTAGATACCTGCCTTTCCCATCAGTACACCAGGATCCAGACAGATTTCCAAGCTCTTAACACATCATCAATGATTAGAAGATCAGTCCCATTCAGAGCAGTGGCACTTCCAGTCAGCATCACTTGTCTTATTTGGATTCCGTTTCAGTTTGTTTCCATCAGACTAGACTGTCACCTTCAAACATTGAGCGGGATAGAGAGAGCATGAGTCAGTTTCTTATGCAGGGTAATATATAGCTGTATATCAGTGTATTCCAGAACTGAAGAAGATTTTGTTAAAGGACCTTACATACATATTAAACATAAGTGTAGATAATATAGAACCCTGTGGCACCCCCTCCCTATGTAGGTTCTCAAGGAGATGATTCAGCCTGGCCCACTACAATCTTTTGTGAGTAATTTCATGGAAAAGACCAAAACTATCTCAGCACTTAACTACCCACACTGACCCCAATTTCCAGGTGCCTCAGTAATGTTGCACGTTCCACAGTATTAAAATATTGCATGTTCCATATATCTAGCAACTACAATAAATATGTATTCCCATTTTTCGTCTGAAGATGAGATCATCCACAAGTGCCACAAAATGTTACTGTCCAAAAAGCCTAGTCTGAAGCCAAATTGAAAAGGAACTATAGGCAACTATCCCTTTTAAATTCTATTTGGCTGATTCTGCATGGTGGCAGCAGTGCCGGGTCGCCAACAGTGCATTGTCTGTGGAGCTGCGTGCTCCACAACAGTCCGTGTCCACACAGGATACACAATTCGGCGGAACACCTAGTGTCTCACTGGGAAACAAAACAGTAGCAGATTAGTTCCGCCTCATGGGGGGGGGGGCTGCAGTGAGGTCTTTATTTTGCAGGATGGTGGGATTGCATGGAATGCAATCCCACCATCCTGCAAAATGAAAATAAATGCTCTGGTCAGCTCCGCAGTGCAGCAAAGCGCCACAAAGCCGACTTTGGCATTGTTTGCCCCCTCTGGGTCACCATAGAACAGGCCCTGTTAGCCCCTGCAGTGGGCTAAGGGAACTCAGAAACTTCTGCAATCCCTTAGCTCAGGGCTTCTGGGGCTTGATTTGCACCAGGCCCAGGAGAGCAGCAGCCTGGCAGCAACATCATATGACAACATCATATGGATTTGTACTGCTTCCATATGTCTGCTCTCTTGGCTTGTCTGCCTGTGCACAATCAACCTTTGATAGACTGTGGATGCACAGTAGTTGTCACTTTCCCCAAGCACATAAGTCAGGAGGGTGTTACATAAAGCAATAGTGTATGGGAATGAATACAGAAGAGAGTGTGTCCAAAATGGCGAGCTGAAGAATCTGTTCTGGCATAATTATTTGAATAACAGTTAATTTCTACTGCAGAAAGGGTAAAAGACTTTCAGTGTTAATTTGAGAGGCAAAGCTAAATTGAACTCACTGAGAAAATACTTTAAATAGATGAACTACCTAGAAAAATAAACATCATAGATAAAAAGTGAATTTGCTTAATATAAAAAGTTATTAAAAAGTGGGGGGCTGAACAGCAATGTACTACTTGTTAAGGTAAATAGTCCACTCATAACGCAATAAAACATTAAAGTTCAAACATACCACAGGGGCTTATTGAAAATTTACAAGCCAAGCTCCAGTTTGACATAATAAAGGAATATTGGGATCTCTGCCTTTGGGACTATTGTGGCATTGTTCTCTATCGTAAAAAAGAAATTAGCATCTCAGAGGGTCTCAGACCTACTTTCTATGTTGCATTTTCTTTATTTCACACTTTGACCTCCTCTACATATAGTGGAACTGAGGTGATAAAATGGAATGTTGCACTTGGTAAGCTGCATACAGGGGACATGTTTTAATGCCTGGCTGACAATAGGCAACTTAGAAGTAGGAAACTAACATGGCTGGAAAACAGGTTCTAGCCCATTTATGCTTGAATTATTTGTTTTTTTACTCACCGGAAGATTTTTACATGAGGGAAGATTCACAAAGGGACTTTTCTGTGTCAAGCTACTACAGCCTCATCCTGTGTCACATCAAACCTGTGTGGAACACAAACGGACATATTTTTGTGATATTTGAGCAGTCTGGACACATGTTGATACCTGTAAGACTATCCTGTTCACAGCCTTGGCCTGACATCTGATCACTAGAGAAATCAAGTGGCAATACATAACATGCATGTGCCTTGAATAGACATTGGGCTCAACAACACCTACAATTACACAGTGATTCACATTACTTTATTTTAAATGTGGGATTAATCTTGTTACTAGTTTGAATGAACACTGGCTAACAGCAATTTTCTGGGCATATACCACAATCATACAATGAAAGTATATATCCCCTTGTAATATTCTGGTATCCATTAATTGATGAGGTTTCCTGTGTGAAATGGTCCCTTTTTAAATTTATCCCTTGTGAGACATTTGTTACTAGGGATGAGTATGAACCAGCTGACAAACTAAACTTTGTCACAAATCTTGGCTGATTTGTAGCTTGTGAATCCATGTTCGTGAATTGAAGAACTTCCATGAACTTGCATGAATTTTGATGTGGTTTGTGCTGGTTCATGAAGAACGAAAAGCCATGGGAAACAAAAAGCAGAGGTTTAAGTGGCCTTCCAGAACTTTTCTGGGGAGCAGGGAGTAGGGGTTTGAACTCTGAATGGCTCATGAACCAATACAAATCATGTTGGTTCTTGAACCAAGCTCCCCTTTCATACAGGTTTATCATTTGATTCATGGTCTAGCTCTATGCAGCTTATGTCCATGCCTGCTTTTCACTTTTTATACTAGTCTTTGAGTACAGAAAGATCCATGCAGAATTTTGAAGGGAAAGAAATGCAGTAAAGGGGCCTGGTTGCAGCATTTCCTCACCAGCAAATTTGCTGGTATAGACAGATTTCTGGATACTTGATATAATAGCCTGGGGCCATTCGCTCATAAACAGATCCTACATTACTGTGCTATATGTTGCAAATGGTAGCCACTGGCTAAGAGGAAGAATCCATGGAGGAAAAATCTATCAGCGCCTTTTAGCCAAAATAGCTAAACTGTGTTCAGAAGCAATGACATGAATCCAACCTTCCTCCAAGGACCCTTATTTTAGTCTAAAGAACCTTCCTCCAATTGAAGACTCCCTTTCCCCATCATAAGAGCCACTTATATTAGGGAAAATTCAAAAATTGCTCAGTGATAGGATAGGAATGGATCCACCCCGATATTACTCTGACTGTCAAATGCTTGGGGTAACAGTAGTATGCTTTAGCCTCTGTTCTGCTATTGTGGGTTTTCAAGGCCACCTGGTAACACACAATATATGGATATATTGACTACTTAGTTTTATCTTGTAAGGCATTGATTTTGTTTTCTGCTGTTATAAGCATCACGAGATAGTATTATATATTTAATTAAGTCTTTCTTTCTCACTGACCCTCAAGGCAAATTAGACAGTGCAAGTCAATACAAACAACAGTTGGAGGATCCAGTAACTAACACAATAGGGTCTGGATTGCAGCAGTGTGAAAACGAGCAGAAATCTGATACAGAGCTGAAACGAAGTATAAGCTTTTAAACATGACATGTTAAATGATGCAGAAATTATCTAATAGGTGCATTCTTACAGCAGCAGACTATACAGTCCCTAACCCTTTTCCAAGGCACCATTTCCTTATAGCAGAGACCTATTACCTGTGTAAAAAATGTTCTCATGAATAATACAGTGTGCCTGAATAATTCTTGAAAGCCAGGAGAGTGGGAGCTTCCCTAACCTCACCAGGCAGGTTATTTCATATGGTGGGGGCCACAACAAAGAATGCATGTGTATAGGCAATTGTTGATTTTGCCTGTTTGAAGGAAGGCACATACAGAAGGGCCTGCTCAGATGAGCAAAGATGCCACGATAGAGCGCAGGGAAACAGGCAGATCTGCAAATTTAAGGAAGGCCATGGAGGGCTTTGCATAGGAGAGGGATTTTCATGATCTGCCTAGCTCCTAATAACAGCTGCAGAATTCTCCTTCAGTTAGAGTCTCCTTCCAGGAAAGTCATATGTAGAATGTGTTGCAGTCTTGCTGCTGTTATGGTGTGGATCCAGATGGCCAGATCAGCTATGTTATATAGGCTGGACTCCATCTTGCCAACCAATGTCACTTTCAGTTTGTGCACTCTCAGCCATTTGACCCCAGCAGTCAGGCAATGGCTCACCTTGACCGTTTATGCACTGGAGGTTTCATGCTGGGCTGCAAGCTGGAGTTGTAGTCGTGGCAAATTGCCCCACCTCTTCCTGCACCCACATGGGGGAGCATTTGGCCTGGTGCATGTCATCCACTCCCAATTTGTATTCCTGCATGAGAGCTGAGGCAGTGAACTTCCCAGTGCATAAACGGTCCTTTCCTGTATCATGAGGGGATTTGGATAGATATAGAGCTGGGTGTTGCCTGAATATTGGTGACATCCAATTGCAAAGCTACAAATGATTTCTCCTAAAGACCTTTCATAGAGGTTGAGTAACATGAGAAATAAGATTGTGCCTTGTGGAACCCCAAAATACTATACTTTTGACTTTGGTCCTCAAATCATGAGAAATTGGATAGGAAATGTACTATCAAATGATGTACCGACCTCTCTGAAGGCAGAACTGAATTAGGCTTACAACCAGGAGAAAGTAGGCATGTGCTGCACCAGAACTTTCCAGTATGTCATGGTAATGTATCCCAGACAAGCTGTGCTGTAGACATACACTAATTCTGTTTTACTCCCTATATATTTTATTCACATTGAAACACTACTTTTGCATGCATTCTGACTTAGCGGTAATAGTGTTGTAACTTCTCCAACTGACATTGCACTATGTTTGTCACATATTACTGTATGCACAATTTGATTATTGCAGAGTAGACATCTGCTGGAAACATTTCACTTTGGCAGCATGAATTTGCCATGGCCCTGTCAAGAATAACATTACAGTGTACTGGTTTAAATACAGCAGGGGAGTTGGTGGGGGAGCAGAAATAAATTTGTTAAGGTGGAATTCCAAATAGCCTCCCAAGTCTGTGATTACTGCTATGGAGGAGAGGCACATATCCATGGAGAATTCACTCTTGGTCAGTCTCACTAATCTGTGTAAAGGAAAGGCAGCCTTAGAGAACAGGAAGGCCTGGAGGATCATTGTCCATGGGTCGCAATGGGTCGGACACGACTTCGCACCTAACAACAACAACAAAAATAATATATTACGTTTTACATCTCAGAGTTGAAGTACATGGTGCATTTTTCTTACATGTGCACTGTAAGACCCCTCTCCCCATTTCACATGCAGCAACTGGGACTGCTTTTTCCGTTCTTTCCTGCAATTTTACAATAATGTTTTCTCCCAGAGCAACTCAGGAGTGGCTGTTTATATCAGTGGATAAATGGCATGGATGAATCATTCTTCCCCCCCAATGAATCATCCCCCCCCAATGAATCATTCTTGAAAAAGCAATCCCTGCAGTTGCATTTAGGAAAAATAAAAATAAAATATGGAAGAAAATATGTGTAGCTTGGTTTAAATATAATTCAGTTGTTTATTATTTTGCTGTTTATTATTTTGCTTTTCTCCAGTGGGCCACATAACTGTTTCAGGTCAGGGAATGAAGCTGAAAGCTCTTCTCCATGTCTGCAATAGTTGCAGTCTGTTTGAACATCACATGGGGAGGAATGAGCAGAACCCACATCTCACCTCTGACCTATTATTCAGGACGCATGATGAGAACAGCAAACCCAGCCTTAACTATGACATCTGAATGAGGCATAAATTATTCCTGGAGCCATCTTCATTTTCTTGCAGTACTTTTTTCTGCATCTCTGTTTTTCTTGAATGGCCCTGATTACAAACAGATTAAACTAGTTAAGACTGTGAAATTGGTACATGCTTCTGCTATCTTGTATAAGGCACCCTTTGTTTGTACAATAAACCATGAAGATATCTAGTATTCAACTAGAGAGAGGTTATAGCAGTCCTTATAAATTAGAGTTTCCAGATGTCTTCTTTTTATAGGAAATGCCTTCTTCTTCTTCTTCTTCTTCTTCTTCTTCTTCTTCTTCTTTCGCTTCTTCTTTTTTGGTGTCTGTCATCTTTTGGGCTCTCTTTAAAAATACTGATGGAAATGAAGGTTAGAAATATTCCCAATTGGAAGCAATTATCACATTTTAAATAGTATGGGTATTTAAAATGAGATTTGTCATAGAGATCAATTGTTTGAAGTAGTTAGTCAGGAAATATGTCCTTTTTTTGGTTTTCAAAACATGGTAACCCTATTATAGATAGAATTGCTTCAGTCTGTATATGGGAATTATCTTTTTAAAAAGTGTTGCTGACTGTAAAGGCTCTTAGGTACTCAAGAATCAAAAATTCAGTCAAAGAATAAATATCCAGTCAAATAATAAGTATCCAAAGTTCACATTCATGTCTTATTCTGCAGTGTTGCATTGAAAAGCCCTATAGACAACATCACAGTACTACTTTACCGTACTTTACGACAACTGAATTTGAACTGATAAACATGTTCCATACCATTCAGCCTGGCAGGTTAAATCAGCTATTCCAAATGCATTTAGCTCTGTTATGCCGTTTATGCACTGGAGGTTTCATGCCAGGCTGCAGGCTGAAGTTTTAGTTTTGGTAGGTTGCCCCACCTCTTCCTGCACCCACACAAGGGAGCTTTTGGCCCAGTGTGCTTCATCTGCCCCCATTTGTTCTCCTGCACGGAAGCTGGGGCAGTGAAATTCACAATGCATAAACTGTCTTAAAAAACATTAGAAAAACTAGGGAATTGAGTTGTATTAACACATAAATAGCAGAGTTGGCCCTGTAGGTTTTGAACACATAGGAATTCTGTTCAACATTAGAAAATATGTATTTCTGGAGGAGCTCAACACCAAACATGATATAACTTGAATTCTGGTTTCCTTCGGAAATCTTTGAACATGCTGGATAGAACAACATGCAAATTAAAGGAAAAAGTACAACTTTGGGTGCCCATAAGGAAGAAAGGAGTAGATAAACTAAATTATGTAAGTTCTACTCAACCAAATAATTCATTTAGGCTTTGTACTCCCGGCTTGATATTGAGGGATTTTTTCTGCAATCATGTATAAATGTTCACAAAGGGTTATTCTATGTGGTTATGGTTATGAAGACTGTTTCTATGAAACTTCCTCAGTGACTTCATCAGACCCAAGTTTTTCAATATCACCTATTGTTAATAACATCAAATTCTACCTTGCTATCTGAGAACATGTCCCATGTTCAGATCCACATCTCTAATTGCTTGTTGAATGTTATTGTTTGGATGTTTCATTACTTCATCATATTTTCTCTTAAGTTTTTCTGTTTTCATATTCTCCATGTCCATTGACAGTGTTATGTATTCTCTCTCATTTTGTGTCATACTTTTGGTCTGTTAGTTTCACATAATTCTTCCTTTTACAACATTGCTAATGTTGGGCCCATTTAAGGAAATCTTGTTGTGCATACTGGTCAACTTTTTGGCTTTGCTAAAGAAACCACCTCATTTCTGATCTTTCATTGTTGTACCATGTTCCACTATTTAGTGTACTGTTGTTCTCTATGACTGTGATGCCCTTTTTAAAGACCTTATAGTGCTAAACCTGAACTTGTGCAGGAAGACAGTCTTTGCCTTCAACCCTTTCCATGGTCTTGACCCTGTCAGCAAACGCTCGCAGGGGCTCATGGGAATTGTAGTCCATGAACATCTGGAGGACCACAGGTTGACTACCCCTGTCCTAGAACATGGTAACACTACCTCTCACTTCCTTGAAATAATTGTTCAGATTATAACTTTTTCACAAATCTTTTGGCACCATCTCTGAGTTCCTGTTCCCTAACATGTAACTGAAATTAACACATGTACTAAACAAGGTATAATTAAAGGGTCTTCAGCCTTTTAAAGCATTTGCGGGCCTTTCGGATTTTGAAAGAGGAGGATGAAGGCAGAATAAAAGTAAGGAAAGCCTGAGAGGTATATAGCCATAAGTCCAATTGCTTAACAGTACTGATCTTTTAGTGCGGTCATGGAAAACCTTGTTATTTGAGTAAGGCAGCCAATAACAAGCTCTGCATTAAATGGCCCTGCCCATTTTCTGAAAAGTTTGGTGGATGCCAAGGTAAGTACTGGTGGGCAGCATGGTACTGACAGTTACCACATTGGAGAATCCTGGTGTAAATGTTCCTCTTTCTGAGAGCCATAACTACTTTGATAAACAGTAGATTTTTGTCAATCTGCCTTCAGCCAAAATTCATGAAGAGGCCACACAGGAAGACAATAAAGGATTTCATCCTTCAATATGATATTTTGCTAATAAAAGCAACTTCCTGCATTTTGCATTTTAGAGGGGAATCGATGTGATTTAACAACAACTAGCAATGCAGGGAACTAAATTATGGCTACTAAAACTAAGCAGGTTTGCTAAGTAAAATCCTTGTTGTTTGTGCCCATGATCCAAATTGGGGTTGCATACATACAAAAAGTATCTTTTGCAGAGGAGCTGTGGGTCAGTGGTAGAACAGGCTCAAAAAGATTGAGGATCTCTGGAGTAGACAGTATTCACCTTGCTAACCCAAGGATTTAACTCTATATAAAGCATCTTCAGGAGACAGGTTTGTGTCCTGAGTGCATTCTATATTCTTAATTTCTAGATGAGTCAGTCTCCCTCATCCCATGAATCCTTGCCTGGAGAAAATGAAGGCAGACTAAAACAGTTACAAATATTTGTTGTTGTTTTCTCAGCTAGTAATATCTACCTTAAAATGCATTAAATAATGTGTATATTTGCAGATATTTGGGTATATATAATATATGTAATATAGCCTTTCCCTGCACTTTGTGTCCTAGTAATTTTGCTCTTTACTTGTACAAGTGCCTAGGAGAACCTCATTTTCATGTTCATTTTAGGGGCTGTTCAATGACATACATCTTGAGTCATTGGAATAAATCTCTTTTTTATTTAAATCAAAAGCTTTCTTATAATCAATGACCTTACACAGTGGTAGATTGCTTCTGCATATTTAGTAGCTTTGTTCATCATATATGGAGATGGTGTATTATACAAAATCATGATTCAAGGACAGAATTATTTCCTTGATTGGATTTGAAATCTGTTATTTTTGTTGTCTGGTGTCAAAAAGTCATGATAAATATTTCTGCAATTTTTATCAGTGGCTCACAGTTTCACACCTTCCCTGTGAACGGAAGGCACTCATTTCAGTTTTCTTGTTTTGAAAAATTATAATAGTGTTGGTGTTTAAGTTTTTTGGGGGGCCTTTCTGCATAGGCCTATTATGCACAGCCGCTGAAACGGCGGCATGGAGAACGCGAAGGAGGAAGAAACGAAGCAAACCGCAAATGCATGGGATGAAACGCAATGGCGGCAAAACCCAGAACAGCCGATTATGCACGTGGCCTATTGGGAGCCACTTCTGGTTGCGCCCTGGTAGCCCGGGAAGCTCCATTTTCTTCCGCATTTCGCTAATGCAGCTTTTTCGGCGGCATACGTTGACTCTGCGCCTGGTTGCCGCCTGCAGCGTGCATAATTGGTGATTTTAGCTGCCGCCATTCCACCCTGAATGCGGACCTTCTACTCCGTGCATAATAGGCCATAGTGGTACATGCTATGAACAGATTTTTCTAGTTCAGTTGTTGATTCTGGCTCTGATACCTCTAGGATCGCATAAATAGACATGGACACAAACCAGGAAAATGAAGTTCAGTTTGTGGTTCATGACATGCCCTGTTAACGAACCATGGACCATCCTGAATTCTTAACCCCCTCATGAGATATGTAGGGCGGTAAAACACACATTCCCAGCATTCTAGAGGCACCAAATTACAGGGGATCTCCAACTGACTCTCCTCTAACTAACTTCCAGGTTTGATGAGGATTGGATTTACAGGTTCAAGTTATGATGCCTTAAAGAAGGTATCTCCAGCAAAGTGCTTTCAAAATGATAGCTGACAGATGGCTATTTTGACAGGTAGAGGTTCAGGAGGAATGTATACAAATGATCCTGTGCAAGCTAGAAACACAAAACTCACAGTGGACCTCCCCTGGATGTTCCTTTATACAGTCTCCAAGATTGGTGTCTAGCTTGCACAGGCTCCATTCTATACACTCCTGAACCCACGTCTGTCTAAATGACTGCCAATATTACAGATTCAGATTTAAGAGATTCAGGAGTGTACAGAACACATCCTGTGAAATCCAGAGACAACAAACTTGTAGGAGAAGTCTGCTGCAAGTTTGATGTGTTTAGCTTGCACAGAATCTGTTCTATGAACTCCTGAACTAGCACCTGTCAAAATGGGCACATATATAGAATAGGACCTGTATCAGCTAGAGACATCAAAGTCACAGGGATCCTCCCCCCCCCCCCCCGATACTTCTGGACATGCCCTCCAACTTGTTGCTTTGAAGTTGTGCAAACAATTTGATTGGGTGGAGGCTGTCTGTCTGGGAGTGTCTTCACTCCTGACCAGCATGCCCTTCACAAACAGCTTGAAAGTTCATGGAAGGTGTGTGCTGGGTGACCTGCCAAGACCTTGCCTTTGTGGAGCACAAAGTGGCCCAAATTTGTCATGAACTTTAGTCTGTGAGCTGGTTCATGCCTATCCCTTTCCTTCTGTTTTTAGTGCAAGGGATCTTGTCTAGCCATGCAAAAACATACATCACTAGTAAAAGGGATGAAACCCCACATTTATGATAACTGAAGGGTTTTGTTTTATTCTGGTTTACAGGAAGGCAGCTGTGGCAAACCAGTCACTTTTTCTTTTAAGTTAGTGTTATCCCATTGGGAATACCAGTGTTTAATATGCAATATCTGTCACATTGGTTTTTGTATCTTGCTTTTCCTTTGACGAGTTCAGGGCAACTTGCATTGTTTATCCCTCTTCCATTTTATCCTCACAACAACCCTTAGAAGTATATTTACTAGATGGAAGAGAATGGTTGGCTCAAGTCTTTTAGTAAAATTTAGCATAAAGTTCATGGATTTAAACCCAGGTTTCTTCCATCCTAGTCTGCCGCTCTAACCGTAGCACCATACTAGATAACAGTACTTCAGCTCTTCCAATAAATTATAAAAATAAGAGAACTAGTTGTCCAAGTTTTCTTTAATGCCCTGTCTGGGTAGTATGTTGTCACTTACTATTGTCCCTTTACTCAAATACCTTTTGTATTCAGTGAAATGTTTGAATTTGAAAGGTGCTACCATCCTGGTATATCTGGAGCCATAATTATATTTAGACAGTATTGTGAGGTAATCATGAGCTGTGCTTAATCTGAAAGGCCATCCTATTCTTAAATTGTTCAGATAACCAACCCATTGCCCAATTGACTTAAATAAAACAACTAGTTTGCTTGCCTTCCCATAGCAGCCTTTATTTTTCTCACAACACTTACCTGTGCAAAGTTTGAATCAAGGGCAGATGTGCTTTTCTCTCATTTAGAAGGCACATCCCTCCCTTCTTTTAACAGCCTGACTTTCTCTGCAATTATGTTTCCATTCAACACTGCTCACCTCTGCTAAGCTTACCTTCCTGTACAGAGCAGTCTGGGTCCTGTAAGTTTTCTGGTAACATGGTTTGTCAAATGGATGAGAGTCTTGTTGTTTATGAAAAGCCCCCGCCCAGTTTTATATTTGCTTTCTGAGTTGCTCTTGTGGGGGAAAAGCACTATTATCTGAAGTCCTTATTTGAAAATTCTACAAGCCTCTCATTTTCCCCCTTTCCTGACTTGCATTTCAAAGCCATCTGCTTCTTTTTATCATCTTGTCTACTTTCCCATTACAGTTTTACATTATGATATTGAAGCAGCCTTTGATCGTTTTGTAGTTTGCTTAGGTCCTTGTGTAATGTGCTCACTTGCTTGTCGAGGAGCATGTTCAGTTGGTTTTCAAGAAGACTGCATGTCAGTGAAACCAGCCTAATATCATTTGTTTCATTTTTTAAAAAATCATTTGACATGTTTTGTCTGCTGTACCCCATCAGCTTATGCTGCTAAAATGTAGAGATATTCTTGATAATTAAAATATCTACTCTGGGGACAATAATTAATGTACTTTCTCCACTCTTTTGTATCATCTCTTCTTTGATAGTGCAAAATAAAAAGAACTATTATTTTTGAAGCCCTTTTATCTGCCCCCCCCCTTGCGTATTTCCAAAGTGATCCAAAAAATCAGTAATTCAAGTTTTGTTTCTGTTTGGTTAATACAAAGCAGGTATATCAGTAATATCCATGTTTATTGTTATTGGTGTTTATCCTGTATTTCAGCAAGCACAAAACCCTATCATGCAATATTCAGTTCCAAATGCTGTAGATCATTTATGATGGTAGACTTCTCAGTAAAAGCTACTCTGTTGGATCCCACCTAAAATTTACAGGTAGAAGAGAGTTTGTCCAGCAGAAAAACAAATTAGCTCATAAATAGGACACACACAGTGTGATCTCTTTTCTTGGCATAAAATTGGCCTCAGCTTTACTTGACCCCCCCCCCCCAAGCAGGTATACCTTTCTGATTGGGGCTGCAACATTTGGCCTCATGGTATGCACTCTACACTGGTGAGATGGATTTCTGGTTAGGAGCATTGCTGGGAAAGCAGATGGGTTGTAGCCCCATTCTGTGGCAGTTTGGGCCTGGGGAGGATCCTCTTGGGGGGGAGCCCACATCTGCGAACCAGACGCTCCATTATGGGGGCCTTCTTAAAAGGCTGAGCAGTGGCGTCAATCCTCCTGGGGAGGCAGATAGGCTAACATTGCAGGGCAACTGCAGGAAACCTGTATGCTCTTCCTTGAATGGATCCAGCAGGCAAGGGCAGTATTGCTCCACGAGAGGCTAAGGGCTCAGCAGCTCCAGAGGTGCCTCTGGGATCAGGGCTTCGGTACAATGTCTGACCATGAGACGGCCGAAAACTCACTACTCCACAAGTCCCCGTAGAAGGCCGTGAATATTGCTTGAAAGAGTATCTCCTCAAATGATGAGGAATAAACATCATTGAGCTGGGTCATTAGACTCTGTAGTAAGGGCAAAGTTAGAATTTGCCTGCCATCAGGCTTACAGGGAGCCAGCAGTCTCCACTCCTCCAAAGCCTGCCTTGCTAAAAAGGAATTGCTGTGATTTTAGCACCCTATATAGAAGGATAGGTCTGCCAAATGCACGCTCATAGTGACATACCACTTGCCAGGCCAGTCTAGATTACGAAAAAAGGGGGCGGAAGACAGGGCCCATGTATAGATTCCATCTCCATTGAGTAAAAGGCTGCCCACCATGCGGCCTCATTTGGGGGTGGGGGGGGACTGCGCTTGGTTCCCAGCCATAAGGCTGTGCTCTGGCTCGCAAACCACTTGCCAAAAGGCTGGTTTCTTCTCACCACAGTAGCAGATAGCTAGAAGCTAGCTTCCAACCATTCTCTCTTGAGCAAAGAGGGTGGTTACTGAGCAGGCTGCTTCTTTAAAGAAGCTTGTCCATGCTCCCCTCAGCATGTCATTGGCTGCAATTTTTGGCAGGCTGCACTTGTGCCAGCCAAAGCTGCCATGTACTGTCACTTCACCACTGCAACTCTTCCCTGGCTGGCCTTCTGTGGTGGCAAACAGGGGCTGCAGGTAAAGCATAGTCATGCTTATTTCAGTGGAAATGCCATTCCCTCCCTCCTTCTGTGGGAAATCCCCATGAATAGCTAAGGAGCATCAGAGTGTCCAGGAGAGGAGAAGGAAATCAACAACCAAGAAATCAACCCCGCTTCTTATGGACATGGAAATTTTACTGGAAGAAGAACAGCCTTTGGGTGAAGTGAAAGATAATGATTTTCATGCTGATAAAAGTTTGATGTTCTGTTGCGTCCACTGTGTATCTATAGGGCCAAAAAAGAATGGTTCTACTGTTTGCAATTTTGTTTAGTGTTAGTTATGTAACTCATAGCTACCCCCATATCTGAAAGACTGCCTGTTGCCCTATGCCCTCCGAAAGGCTTTACGCTCTGTGGGTTCCAACTTATTGGTCATTCCCAGACCCAGGGAAGCTCACCTGGCCTCGACCAGGTGGGGGCCAGGACTGCAAAGTCAGGGCCTTTGCAGTCTTGGCCCCAACCTGGTGGAATGAGCTCCTGTAAGAGCTGAGGGCCCTGTGGAAGCTTCCCGCATTCCACAGATCCTGTAAGTCTTAGGAGCTCTTCTGCCAGGTATATAGTTGAGGCCAGGGCATGAAAGATCAGACAGCCCCTTGGGAAGATACTGCCACCACATTTTTATCATCTTGACTAATGGCTGGTGGCTTTAAAATCCCCCTGGCGCACCAAGTGGTACCAGCACAAGTTGGGGGAAGATGCTGTTAGTTGCCACTAGAAACTGAACAGAGGACTGTTTTAATGAATTTTTAATGGGGATCTGTATTTTTGTGAGGTTTTATTGTGTAACCCACAATGAGACCTCAAACAAACAAACAAATGATGTAGGATATTTTCAGGTATATAAGGTTAGATCCTATGGATCTGTTGCACTAGCAATGATACATTCCTCCAGTACAGAAATCCTTTAGCTGACATGAGAGAGATGAAGATGGAGAAGAATACAGAAATGTAACACATAGGATCAAACCCATAATTTTTTTTCTGTGCTCCTGTTGATCTAACAGTGCTCTAATTGCAATGCTAGTTGTACTCAGATTGTATGATGTAGAGCAGGAGATTGGAACATGTTGTTGCTGAGGCACAGAATGCCATGAAAAATGTGCATCTCAAGAGTAACAGCCTTCTGAAAATAATTTAAGAGATACTTCTGTGCCAGCTTATGGAGCGCCTGCTGAGAATTCTTTGGATGCTGCTGTTTCTGATTATGCATTTACCACAACAAATCTAGCAGGCCTCTGTTTAGTTTAATATAAAAAGCAAGTTAAAATTGTGCTGTTGCATCTCTTAAATTATCTTAACCTGATGGGTCTGCCTTAAAATTAAGCAATTTATTATTTCCTAAAGAGTGGTTATGGGAACCATTTAATGTATGTAAGTGATATCATTATTAGCACAGGGTAGCAACAATATTGTGCAATCATAGTTTGTAAATTAGGACTGGAATATCTCTGTACAGTTTAAGTGATTAATACCAAATGTAGTCTGTTGTTGCCTCATTTTTATCACAATCTTGGGTAATTTTAATGGTGAGTAAACCAATGAGTAACTTATTCCTGCAAGTCCTGTATTTACATGTAAGTTGCATGTTCATTACCAACTTTGTTGTTAATGAAAATACTCCTTGGAATGGGTAATTATGAAAGCTAATCACCTTCAACCACATCAAGGCTTCCTCCTTCTTCAAGCAACTCTGCCTTGTAGCCCCTTATACCTGGAAATGTCTTACCAAATACCTTTCTAACTTCAACTTTCTCCTTAAAATCCAGCTCTTCTGCTAGTGCTTTGGCACCATCCCTTTGTCCTCAATTCTAACTGAAATGAAGAATAAACAATTTTAATATGGAAAAATTTATATTCTTTCCCTGAGTAGCCACACCTTCCTCTCTGTGAGAGTTCAGTTGATTGCTTTCAAGAAAACTCCATTTACAAGGACGTTTCTTTATTGGAAAACACAATGATGTTTACTTCCTGAGACCTTCACTAAAATTCCTCACAACTAGCTCATTCTCTACTGTGATAATTCACACCTAAGACGTCTAAGGTATTATGTAGACAGAAAACCCAAACAGTAAAAGAACAAAGGGTGAAATAAATGACCAAATGGGAAAACCAGGCATGGTTTTGACACTCTTCTGGTTAGCCATCCCTCACTGTGTTGCCTATGTTCTAATGGGTTAATAATTTAAGAACAGTAGGGAAGCCATGTTGGGTCAGGCCAATGGCCCATCCAGTCTAACACTCTATATCACACGTAGGCCAAAACTGAGATCCCATCAGGAGGTCCAGAAACTGTGCCAGAATTCCAGAAGCCGTTCTATTGTTGCCCCCCAAAGCATCAAGAATACAGAGCATCACTGCACCAGAGATGTGTACCTTGTGGCTAATAGCTACTGATGGATCTCTTCTCTGTAAGTTTAACTAATCCCTCTGGAAGTTGTCTATGCTTTTAACTGCCACCAGGCTTGTCAGGGGGAAATCTATAAAAACAGTGTTATATTTAATAATGATAATAGAAAGACCCCATAATAAAAATTATTCCAAAGCATTTAAAATAGTATTTAAACAGAATAAAATTAATTTCAAAAATAGATACCTTTTGGTCAATATACAGTATAAGAGAAATGAACTCTACATTGGACATTAAGCAAGATAATGAAAATATGTAATATATAAAAATACTAACCAGAACATAAGTATTTCAATCTTTATGTGTAATAAAGTTGAAAAGCAATATTAGTTAAGTTCATTGAGACAGGGACCTTGTGCTCTGAAGCTCCATATATATTAGTGTTGTTATATAAACAAAGTATAACTTTGCCACATTGTGGAATTCAGTTATAATGAAATTCTTCCTTTCATTTTATCTTGGCATCAACATCCTTAATTTTTTGCTCTTTGCAAATACCAGCCTTTCAATAACATATATGATTATTATCCCAAACTACTACTACTATTACCATTACTATTACTATTATTACTATTAAAATTTGATACTCGCCTCTCCCTGGAAGCTCGAGGCGAGTTACAGCAGATAAAAGCCCCAATAAAAACCATACATTAAAATCCACAAAAACAACAATATTGTCAGGATATTCTTGCTGAGTCCTGTACAGTTTCTATATTTTGAATGACCTGGTATTAGAAAAACCTGTTGTGAAGGCAGAATTCTTACTATTGGTTATGTTATGGTTTCTGCTACATTCTTAATTGCCTGCTATTATATTTTAATACCTTTTGCTAAGTTTCATTTATTTGCTTTATTTATAGTCCTCTTTTTTGCAGAGACACTGGATGAATTATACATTTAGTAATCAGTGAAACAAAAAACTCATCACCAAATATTCAATATGAAAACAGGACTACAAGGCATAGAAGGTAATGCAGCAAAATTAAGGCAATGTTTGAAAATTATTTCCTTTATAAAAAGGCCCTCTTGAATAATTCCATGATACACATTCTGAGGCATAGCAGAAGTGTGGCAACTTGTATCTGTAACATTTTCCCAGTTCCATTTTTCTCCATAATATTTGTGGTTCTTTATCAGTTTTATGTAGTATCATATATATCATATATAAGCCTGCCCAAAGGATTTTCTGGTCAAAATGTTGAAAGATAGGAGACAATAAATGGAGGAAAGAAGGGAAAGGGGTAGCAGTGGAAGAAGATTGTGGGCAAAGGCATTCTTCCATACTTAAGTACCTCATTACTTTATCACTCTCATCAGTGCTATTGGTATCAGAAGAACAGCCTTCACAATTGCCTGCCAGATGTTATAAAACCCATTGATATTTATTTATTTATTTTATTTATTTATTTAGATTTATATACCGCCCTCCCCGAAGGCTCAGGATATGCTGTGGATATGAGGGGAAAACCCCTAATGTTAAGAGAGGGCCAGTTCACATTATTAAGTTCACTTGAGATGTGGTTTGAGAGTAGCTAGCCTGAGCTTTGCTTGTGGTAAAGTAGTTGCTTGATGGGCAGGGTCTACAATTGCTTAGTCAACCAACATAGTTCGCATAATTTTCAGGTTGTGTTATTCCTTCCTTGTTACCTCAGCAATTAGAGAATGTAACAAGTGGTTTTGTGTAATTTTCACTCTAGTCAGTATCTACTATTGAAAGTTGGAACAAAATCAGAAGAGGTTAGTAGAAAAATGTAATTTTTCTTGTTCTGAGCTGATGTATTTTCTGTGTTTCCTTTAGAACTAGGCATCTTATAAGTGACCATATGGTTAGTTTGCCAGCATCTGATTCCTGTAACCAATGGCATTGACAGGGAAATGAAAAGCTGGCCTTCCACTAATACCAGAGCACAGCATAACTAAAGCAAAAGGGCCATCAGTGGTATATGAAGCACAGTGGTGGTAGCATGATAAAGTAATAGGTATTGCCCATTCTCTGCTACTTGCAGAACATCTGAACCATCTCCTATTTCCATTAGAATCGTCTTAAGAGAGGGGGTAGAGGGCACAGAAAATTTAATATTTCCCATTTCTCAGATCCAGGAAGTCAACAGCATCTTGATTCACAAAAGGGAAATATCACAAATCCACTCATCTGCTATCAACTTGTGAGGTAGATTAGATTGAGAGTGAGAGTGACTGGCCCAGGGTCACTCAGGAAACTTCTGTGGCAGAGTGAGTATTCAAACCTGGGTCTCCAAATGCTGTAACTGGCCTTTTCTTTTCTTTTTCCTTTGTTATGGCTGCTCATCCCTGTTAACCCTTCACAGTTAGTTCAGCATTTGAAGCTTCCTTCTCTTATCCCAGTCACTCACTTTTATCCTGGTCTTTGACAAGGAATTTGGAATTGATCGTTCTTCCTTTCATTTTATCTTGGCATCAAACCCGTGATGGAAGCAAGGCAGAGAATTTGTAACTGGACCAATAACCCTCATGACTAAGTTGAGAGTTGAATATGGATCACTCCTAATAGGCACTTTAAGTACTGGTACCATACTGGTACTCCATGTAAAACAATGCATTTTCAAGAAGAGGGAGAGGAGCATTTTTCTAGTGTGCAACCTTTGATGCAGTTCCCTTTGTAATAACTCTGTACAGATCATTTAAATTAGATATATCCATATATTATTATGCATTATAATTATACATAGAGCCTCTTGTGGCGCAGAGTGGTAAGGCAGCAGACATGCAGTCTGAAAGCTCTGCCCATGAGGCTGGGAGTTCAATCCCAGCAGCCGGCTCAAGGTTGACTCAGCCTTCCATCCTTCTGAGGTCAGTAAAATGAGTACCCAGCTTGCTGCTGGGGGGTAAAACGGTAATGACTGGGGAAGGGAATGGCAAACCACCCCATATTGAGTCTGCCATGAAAATGCTAGAGGGCGTCACCCCAAGGGTCAGACATGACTCGGTGCTTGCACAGGGGATACCTTTACCTTTACCTTTATAATTATACATAGCTCCTGAAAGGTTTAATTAACGTTAAAGCTTTTAATACAGATAACAACATTTCATCATGTGGGGTTGTAGCTTTTCACTTCCAGTGTTTTTAGACAAAGCTATCTCAATACCAATCTTATGAGTGTTGCTCTTTTTGCATTATTCAGGGTAACTCAGGATAGGGTGCTTTGAACAAATGCTTCTATTCCCCTTTCTCTTTAATAAAAAAATTACTGAATTTCCATTTTTCTTATTTTTGAATGCCTCACATTTTTGCAGTGCTTCCTTATTAATGCCTTTGTTTTAAAAAATGGGACAGCGAGAGTCATGATCTCAGCAAATATCTTAGTGAGTATACTTTTGCTTTGGGGCAAGCACAACTTAATATTCATAGATCTTGGGATGCAAAGGCAGAATGTGAAGAGAATCAACGTGGATTCTCAAGCATTAGGTACTGGGGCTAAATATCAAATGTGAACAACTTATCAGAGGATTGGCAACATTATTAAAGTCTCATATTAGAGCCAAGATATCTCTAAGTTTCAAAAATCCATGGAAAGGAGGCTGCTAGTGCTAGTTGGCTTTTCAATAAAATGTGGCTAAGAAGAAAATACCTTGTATAAAGAGATCTCAATAGGCAACCATTGAATGAAACAATAACACTGGGCATGGAGAAATAGTATAATAAAAGATCGTCCAGTTGGTGAGTTTAATTTGGGGGCTAATTAAAAGTCATTTCAAATCCAAGGTCTGTAGATGACTGGTAAGTGACTACAAATTGTCGTTATGGTTACATGTAAACAACTGGGTTTTTTAATTTGTTTTTATTTTCTTTTTATACATAGAGGAGAAAGAAGGATGTTAGCATAATGGGCAAAACACTCTGCTTGAAACAGGTAAGAGCTTCATCAGAATTATGATTCACCTGGGCTTTCCTTCATCATCTCTTGGTTTGAAGGATTCTCTTCTCATCCATTTGTGTAATTTATCTCTTGGTTTGAAGGCACAACTTTCCGTTGGAAAGTGTGATGTCAAGATGGTGTTAATCCCAGCACATCTCTTATTAAGAATTAAGCTCAGAAAAGAACTATTAAATAATAGGATATCAATGTATTCTGCAAAAGGAATAACATTTTTATCTCATTCCTCATCTAAGAAACTTAGGGTAACATTTATTAATGATATATTTATATGAAGAAATAGGGACAGACTAGGTATATAGGTAATTTCCTTCCCATGATCCCTGGAGACAGGAAGTAGTTTGCTCTTTTCTGTCTCCATGGCAAGGGAGGGCCCTATCACCTTGAAACTTAAGCAGCTCAATCCACTGACAGTTAGATATGTCCCTCAGAGATGAGAACCCTGGCCTTCAACCCAGAAATAACATTATTCAACTGACAAACATGGGAACCAGCTAGGTCTGAACGACAGAAGAGAAAACAATTAAGTGCTATAGGAAGGGGAAAAAACAGAAAACAAATAAAGAATTTCAGCCTAAAATCTGGTCTCCACCCCCCACCAACATCTCATAGACATAATCCAAAGAACAGACCCCTAAGGCCCAGTGGATCCAGTATCACAGGAGGAGTGACTCTTCCTTGACGACCAAGAAACGCTATGCTGAAAGTATTGGGACCTTCAAGGGCAAAACCTGCATGGGAATGAAATCTATAGTAAGAAGGAGGATTAGGTAAGGATGGGGGGAGGGATGTCTGGATCCACCCAAATATCTGTTGTTGCTCCGGGATTAGTGTTGACACTTGTTACTATGTATTTCATTGTATGTGCATCATAAGAAAAATTCTAGATGTTCTTTGTTTGATTTTTTCCTAGCTTATTCACCAGCTTCCCTGATGTTGGTGTTATTAAGGGTGATAAACTATAATTACTCCAGTGGAGGCTGATGATATCTGGAAATAGGTAGGCGAAACATGGCATGTAAATGTGTGTGCACAGAGCCATTTTATGGCCCTGGATAAGATTGTACAGTATATAATTTGCAACAAGGAAGGCAACACCCTGCCCTCCTGCATTCTCTTAATCAGTGACATTCAGCTGTGTAGTGGTTTTCTGGAGAGCTGTAAAATGAAAGGTTGCCTAGATTTCATATCTTTTCTTTCTAATTGACAATAGTGTTCCTTTATGAACAGTCCTTGGAGTTTCTAATATAAGCAGTAAAGTTTTGTATACACAATATAAGGGTGTGTATTGGCCAGAATATAATCCATACATTTTCAGGTGAAAGTGAAGCAAACTTGCATGTACATTCTCAAAGCCCCAGTACATACAAACTTATGTAGATAGATAGATGGATTGAAGGCTCGATGGATGTCTGTGGGTGCATTCAAACAGAAACACAGACATACACACTATTCAGGAAAAGCCTTTTAAAGTCAATAGTAGCAGTCCCAGCAGTCAGAGGGATGCCCTTTGGAAAGTGGTGGCCTTGATGACTCTCCTAAAGACCATAAGCTTGGCAGGCATCCACAGTTATACTGTTTCTGCACCAGAGGCTTTGCACCGGACTGCAGGCTGGAGTTTGTGACTGGGCAGATTGCTCTGCATCTCCCTTCTCCTGAATGGGGGAGCACTTGGCCTGGTGTACCTCTTCTTCCCTGGAATTGTGCTCCTTCATGGGAGCTGGGGTAGCAAAGTTCCCAGTGCAGAGATGGTCTCTTGATACTTATTTTTATTTTATTTTTTTCTTTCTAACTATTTTTCTCCCTGTATGTATTTGTTCTGTAATTTGTATGTAACTTTTTTCTGTATTAATAAAAAAAAATTAAAAAGAAAAGAAATCCACCCAGACATAAATAAAGTCCAAAAGGACACAAATCCCAAAAAGAAGGGGAATGCTGTATCATTCTGGCATTTCTCCATAGCAACACAGTGGTGTTGATTTTTATTAAAAATGCATATGTTTTGTGGCATTACCGCATAGCAACGTGGAAGTGCCTTTAAAAATCATAATAATTTAGCGGCTTGGGGGGAATGAAAGTTTCAGTTCATGAGAAAATTGCTGTGCTGTGATTGGTGGCTTACTGTGATTCACAAGCCAAGGAGCGGGGGGAGAAGTTCGGCTTGTTTTCCCTTGCAGCCTCGTGGGGAAGCAAAAAGTCGCAACGAGACAGAGGAAAAACGCGGTTGAGGTCTCCTGTGAGGAAAGCTGCAAATGCGAGGTTTACACATGTTTTACTTCTTCATGCAAAACTGTCTTCTGTGTTGTTACCACTTGTCAATAACAGCTCCTTGCCAACTCCTTCAGGTAGTAAAAAGCAGGTTCCAGAAAAAACAGCTCCCTTTCTTGAAAAAAAACTAGATTAAAATATCTGGACTCATAGGGCTGCTGCAGCCTTTATCCACAAGTCACTGAAAACAGCCTAGATATCACATCCCAAATCAACAGACAGTGGCTCACTTCAGTGGAATGAGATTGTACTCTCTTCCAACAGATGCATAACTACAAACTGCATAACAAATCTGTAGTTACAGTCAGGGCCTGTGGTTGTGCCAAATGTCACATCTGTGTCCTAGCACTGAAAATATGAGATCACTTTGATCTAGTTGGAAATGCCATGAAATTCTGGAGAAGAATATACCAGCATTATTTGGAGTTGAAATTATTTTTCTCAGATGCATGAATGACCTTTTATCTCACAATTAAATTCACAATATGTAGATCTACTTCTGAGATGGCAATGTATTCCATTTATTCAGGGTACATAAAGATGTGTGCTAATATTGGGGATGGGAAGGATATTCCAAACGTCCATTAAACAAAAATCTAGTCAATATTACAATGGATTTCATCAGAATCAGGTGATGAGGTGCTTACAGGGACTGTTTCTGTTCCAATTTATATTCCTTCCATGTGCATAAAATACTCTCCAGACAAATTAATTTGCATGTGAAATAGAAATAGTAAAAAGGTTTTGTTGTATTTAATGGAAATCTTCTATTTAAAAAACCTCCAAGTTTTACTATGCTTTCTATGTTGCACTTCATTTAGTGCTATTCTATGTGACATTTCACACATTGTCTTTTAAGCATCTTCTAAAAAAATTTAGTGCAGCAATTTGTGAGACCAGGACCTGTTGTTACGATAACTGAAGTTGTAGCACATGTAAATATCATATTCTACATATATGCAGATAAGACAAATTTTTGGAATATTTCTGTGGAAATTTCTACTCTGAAATACTATGTAAGGAAATATCTCTTTCTATCATATATTTAGACCCATTTGTGGTCTGGTTCTACTCAAACCAGCAATATCCCTTAACCACTTAAGTAATACTTCAGAAACCTGGTTCACGGTCTTGAGTGATCTTGCTCCTGTGGGGGTACATTACATTTTTAGAATTTTGGAACAACTTTTTAATAGCAATCCCACTAATATTATTACTAAAATAATTATCAATTATGTACTTAATTAATGAGCCTCTTGTGGCGCAGAGTGGTAAGGCAGCAATATGCTGTCTGGAACTGTCTGCCCATGAGGTTGGGAGTTCGATCCCAGCAGCCGGCTCAAGGTTGACTCAGCCTTCCATCCTTCCGAGGTCGGTAAAATGAGTACCCAGCTTGCTGGGGGGTAAATGGTAATGACTGGGGAAGGCACTGGCAAACCACCCCGTATTGAGTCTGCCATGAAAACGCTAGAGGGCGTCACCCCAAGGGTCAGACATGACTCGGTGCTTGCACAGGGGATACCTTTACCTTTACCTTTATGTACTTAATTTCAGCCACTGATTTGTGAAGGTCTTTTAATGCTATAGAATGTGAGCAGTAGTACAAAATTTTCATGTCCCTTGGAGAGCTATTTATAAGATCTCACTTTGGGGGCTATTTGTAAACATACTTTTTCAGTTTTCTTCTCTCTATCTTCTCTAGCGAGCCAGCGTGGCATGGTGTTAAAGTGTAGGACTAGAATCTGGGACAGGGGTCCCCAACCCCCGGTCCGTGGCCCGGTACGAGGCCACAAAGGTCATCGTACCGGGCCGCCAGTGGCCGTGCCTGCCTCCCCCCCTGCAGCGAGAGGGGGGGAAAGAGGCCGGCATGGCAGCCGGCGCGGCAGCCGGCGCGGCAGCGACGCTAACACGCATGTGCAGAACTGCCGTGCATGTGCGTTTGCGCCCCTGGTGGCCAAAACGCGCATGCGCGGCAACTCTTCCAAAACTCGCATGCGCGGCAGTTCCGCGCGTGCGTGTTTTTGAGCAACTGCGGCAGCCGGGCCACTGGCTCTCCCCCACCCCCGGAGGCGGTCCCCGACCAGATGAAGGTTTGGGACTGCTGATCTGGGACACCAGAGTTCCAATCTCCACTTTGACATGGAAAATCGCTGACTGACCTTGGGCCAGTCGTACTCTCAGCTGACCCCATCTCATGCGGTGATTGTTTGGATCATAAAATGAGGGATGTGAGAATTATGTTTTAAGTCAGGTCATGCAGTGATATTTTTCACAAACTCTTCTGCTCTACAAGGAGATTACCTGTTTCCCTCCATTCAAAGTATGTTGAATCCAATTTTGATATGTATGGAAACTACACTGTCTAACTTAAGTATATTGTCTTCTGGGGCAGCTATTTCTGACTCCACAAGTCAGCTTTATGAACTATGTAGTTGTGACAAACTGCACTGTTTAAAAACATGAAGTTAGCTCTGAAGAGTGCAGAGATCCTTGGTCTGATGTGCATAGAAACTGTGTTTATTGACCCTAAGGGTCAGTTAAAAACTCAAGATGAGTACTAGTGTTTCAAGAGAAGGGGTTTGGATACTGGAAAGACTATATCAGAAGTGGTATGCAAACAGAGTAAAGCATTATGAAAAGTTAATTTTTCATAGAAACTGAGAGCCTTGAGCGACAGGCTGCTCCAATCAGTCTGATTAGTTAGCATCAGCTGAGCAGAGAAAGACTTGAAAGCTGTATGCTGAGAAGGTCAGTCAGATTTCTGCCTTTATTGATGAGAGTCTTATTTCAGCCTTAGCTGAGACTGGTTTAGTACAGAGAATTGGGGGGAAAGTTGGCAAGGAAGTTTGGGAAGTAGGCAGTGATTTCCATTCAGGCTAAGGGGACAAGAAAGAATATAGAACTTCTAAAAAGAAGAAAATTCCTTACCCACTCAAACAGGGAGTTGGCTCTGAGTAGTGCAGCTATCCCTGGTCAGCTGTGGTTTGAAACTACTTTTAGAGACCTTGTCAGTTAAAACTTCATAGAATCATAGAGTTGGAAGGGGCCATACAGGCCATCTAGTCCAACCCCCTGCTCAATGCAGGATCAGCCCAAAGCATCCTAAAGCATCCAAGAAAAGTGTGTATCCAACCTTTGCTTGAAGACTGCCAGTGAGGGGGAGCTCACCACCTCCTTAGGCAGCCTATTCCACTGCTGAACTACTCTGACTGAAATTTCCCCCCCTGATATATAGCCTATATCGTTGTACTTGTAGTTTAAACCCATTACTGAGTATCCTTTCCTCTGCAGCCAATGGGAACAGCATCCTGCCCTCCTCCAAATGACAACCTTTCAGATACTTAAAGAGGGCTATCATGTCCCCTCTCAACCTCCTTTTCTCCAGGCTGAACATTCCCAAGTCCCTCAACCTATCTTCATAGGGCTTGGTCCCTTGGCCCCAGATCGTCCTCGTCGCTCTCCTCTGTACCCTTTCAATTTTATCTACATCCTTCTTGAAGTGAGGCCTCCAGAACTGCACACAGTACTCCAGGTGTGGTCTGACCAGTGCCGTATACAATACGACTATGACATCTTGTGATTTTGATGTGATGCCTCTGTTGATACAGCCCAAAATGGCATTTGCCTTTTTTACCGCTGCATCACACTGCCAGCTCATGTTTAGTTTACAACCCACAAGTACCCCAAGGTCTCGTTCACACACAGTATTACCTAGAAGCGCATCTCCATTCAGTAGGCATGCTTTTCATTTTTCTGACCCAGATGCAGAACTTTACACTTATCTTTATTAAATTGCATCTTGTTCTCATTTGCCCATTTTTCCATTGTGTTCAGATCTTGTTGAACTCTGTCTCTATCTTCTGGAGTATTTGCCAGTCCTCCCAATTTAGTGTCATCTGCAAACTTGATGAGTAGTCCTTCCACCCCCTCATCTAGATCATTAATAAATATGTTAAAAAGTACCGGGCCGAGCACTGAGCCCTGAGGTACCCCGCTACTCACCTCTCTCCAGTCTGATGAAACACCATTGGCAACAACTCTTTGAGTGCGGTTCTCTAACCAATTCCCTATCCACTTAACTATCTGAAAATCCAGATTGCAGTCCTTCAACTTATCCATCAGAACATCATGGGGAACCTTGTCAAAAGCTTTACTAAAATCCAAGTAAATGACATCAACCGAATTTCCCCGATCCAGCAAACCTGTTACTTGGTCGAAAAATGAAACCAGGTTGGTCTGGCAGGACCTGTTGGAGACAAATCCATGCTGACTTCCTTGGATCACCAAATTGTCCTCCAGATGTTTGCAGATTGCTCCGTTTAATATCTGCTCCATTATCTTCCCCACTACAGAGGTCAGAGTCACTGGTCTGTAGTTTCCCGGATCATTCTTCCTTCCTTTTTTGAAGATTGAAATAACCTTTGCTCTCTTCCAGTCCTCCGGGACCTCTCCAGTCCTTAAAGAGGTCCCGAAGATGATGGACAAGGGTTGTGCAAGTTCTCCGGAAAGTTCTTTGAGCACTCTCGGGTGCATTTCATCCAGCCCAGGGGATTTGAACTCATCCAGTGCAGCTAAATGCCTCTCAACAACCTCTCTATCCATGTCAACCTGCCACCCAGACACTATCTCTTGGCTACTGTCATCTCTAGATGTGCCTAAACCCTTTGACCTGTGGGAAAAAAACAGATGTAAAATAGGCACTAAGCCTTTCTGCTTTCTCTGCATCTTCCGTTAGAGTTTGTCCATCTGCACCCAACAGTGGGCCTATTGCCTCCTTTACTTTACGTTTGCTCCTCACATTTGCTGAAAAATCATTTCTTGTTACAGTGGGCTTCCCTGGCCAATCTTAGCTCACTCTCAGCTTTGGCCTTTCTGATGATTGATCTACAGTGCCTAGTAACGTGTAGGTACTATTCTTTAGAGCTCTGTCCTTCCCTCCATTTCCTGAACATTTCCCTTTTCTTTCTTAGTTCCTCTTGAAGTTCTCTGTTCATCCAAATAGGCTTCTTAGAGCTCCTGCAGTGTTTTGTCTTTCTGGGATAGTCATTGATTGAGCATGCAATAGCTCTTGTTTGAGTAGCGCCCATCCTTCACATGCTCCCTTCCCTTCCAGCATTCTCGTCCATGGTATGACACTCATCATGTCTCTGAGTTTATTAAAGTTTGAACTACGAAAATCCAACATCCGCTTCTGGCTACAAGCTTCCTTTGCTCCCCATCTCAAAAGGAATTCTATGAGGACATGGTCACTTCCCCCTAGGGTCCCCACCTCCTTCACCTAATCCACCAACTCTTGCCTGTTGGTCAGTATTAAGTCCAGTATGGCTGAACCTCTTGTGGGTTCATCTACCATTTGATAAATGAAATTGTCAGCCAGGCAGGTCAGAAAGTTGCATGACTGAAGACGCTCTCCCAGCACACATCTGGGAAATTGAAGTCACCCATGATGACAAGGTCCTGCCGCTTGGATATTTTCTCAAACTGCACACAAAGGTGCTAGTAGGCCTTCCTCAAGAAAGCCTATCCCATGGTCCCAGAAACCAAATCTCTCCTGCCGGCACCAACTACGCAGCCACTGATTCACCTCCATTATCTTCCTCTCCTGACGCATTCCTCTTCCCTTGAAGGCAAGATTAAAGAGAATACCACTTGTGCCCCCATTTGCTTGAGCTTCCTACCTAGATCCTGATAGTCTGTTTTTATAGGAGCGATGGTATTCACGGACATGTCATTCGTTCCCACATGGACCATCACAAATGGGTAGCGGTTCGTAGCTTGGAGGAGTTTGGGCAGCCGTTCTGAAATGTCTTTAATTTTTGCCCCTGGCAAGCAACACACCTCTCGGGTTAGGGGGTTGGGCCCAGCCACATGGCGATCCATTCCTCTTAGCAGGGGGTCTCCAATTACCAGTACTCTCCTTTTTCTTTTCTTCTCAACACCCTTTCCTTCTACCCCCGTGGCATCTTAACTTTGTCTTAGACTTTGTTTTGGGACCTCTTCCCTCGTTGACGCACCTCCTATGCAAGGGCCTGAAATCTATTTTGGAGCTCCAAAAGCCCCAAGAACCACCTCGCTCTACGCCGTTGAAGATGAGTACTGGTGTTTCAAGATAAGCCGTTTGGGCTCTGGAAACCAAACAAAAGCCAAGTTGCTATCATAAAGATAAAAGACTCTGGGGAAAAAAAACCCTCAAGAACTAAAGTCTATGTTTGTATTGGTTTTTACCTCAGAGATTTCAGCACCTGATTACACCTGACTCTCTGTTAAATAAAAAGTAAAGGTAAAGGTATCCCCTGTGCAAGCACCGAGTCATGTCTGACCCTTGGGGTGACGCCCTCTAGCGTTTTCTTGGCAGACTCAATACGGGGTGGTTTGCCAGTGCCTTCCCCAGTCATTACCATTTACACCCCAGCAAGCTGGGTACTCATTTTACCAACCTCGGAAGGATGGAAGGCTGAGTCAACCTTGAGCCGGTTGCTGGGACTGAACTCCCAGCCTCATGGGCAAAGCTTTCAGACTGCATATCTGCTGCCTTACCACTCTGCGCCACAAGAGGCTCTTCTCTATTAAATAAAATTCTTTATTTTTGCATTTCAAAACGTCTTGTGTGCCATTTGTTGCTTAACTTAAAGAGGTCTCCTGATCCTTCCCTCAGGTTCCTAGGCTGAGCCAACTGCCAAAATATAATACTACTAGTAAAAAAGCCCATTGTATAAAGGATACAATGGGCGCTAGCAGGCGGGGACCAGAGCGAGGGATGGAAGGCGACCTGAAAGAGGAGGCGGGCGGCGGCTCCCGGCGGACCCTCAGTGGGTTGGACTGCGGTTTGGGCGCGCTGGGCTGCGGCGTCTCCTCAGCGGCACCTCTACGGCTCCTGAAGGCTGCTCCTGGTCGGCTCCTGACGTGGCTCCTTCTCGGCGGGCCATAGCGCTGGCTGCGGCTAAGCGCAGCCTCGGCGGCGCGGTGAAGCATAGCCCCTCCGCCGCTTGCGGGCCGGGCACCGGTGTTCTCTCCGGGGCGGGCGGCGCCGGCGATCGCGGCACCGCTTCCTCGACTGATGGCGGCTCTTCGGCCGCCGTCGCCGTTCACATCTGAGCTGGGTTGGGAGTTTTTCGGCTGCTGGGTCGGGCGACTTGCCGGCGGTATTTCTGCGGTGGCGGGCGGGCAGGGAGCCCCCGGCAGCTGCGGTCCGCATCTGAGCTGGGTTGGGAGTTTTTCGGCTGCTGGGTTGGGCGACTTGCCGGCGGTATTTCTGCAGCGGCGGCCTAACGCAGCGAGAGGCGCTTTGCGCCTCTCGCCGCGTCAGGCTGCCGGGCAGGGAGCCCCCGGCAGCCGCGCTCCGCGCAACTGCCAGGGGCTCCCTCGGGCGGCGGCCTGACGTGGTGAGAGGCGCGAAGCGCCTCTCGCCGCATCAGGCCGGGAGCAACTGCGAGCCGCGCTGCGCGCGGTTCGCAGTTGCTGGGGCTGGGAATCAGAGGTCCCTCCGATTGTCTGTCATGAGGAAGGGCCCAATCCGGACCCTTCCTCATCCCGGACACATCCCGCCCCAGAACGCCTTACTCGTTTATTTAGTCCGTGGTGCCCGCGGCGCCACGGACGGTGTACAGATGGCAGAGTGGGACAGCCAGATTTCTTCAGCCCAGAAGAAAACTCATTGCTAGTGTGACTAAGTCACAGAAAGGATAAAAAATCCTGAGCCACCCTAATCATGTTTCTGTTTGGCTGAAGAACTGAGGTGAGTGCTGACAGGCAGAATTCTGCCTTGAATGAAGAAAGTCTAATTATCAGTACTCAACCCAGTCAAAATGGAAATTTGACTGACCCTCTCCTCAGTCATTTTCTGCTCAGCCGATGCTAACCAATCAGATTGCTTGGAGCAGCCTGTCACTCAAGGCTTTCTGGTTCTATGAAGAATTAACCCGTGACAGTCCTTTATTCTGTTTGTGTACCACTTCTAAGCCTCTAAAAAAGTAAATCCATCACAATATCCTTCAGTGGTGCACAGAGACCAACAACTCAAAAAGAAACTTAAGTGCAGCTAAGGGCCAGCAGTGCTTTGCATATCAAGATGCTCTACGAAGCTCAAGGTGGGTAACAGATCCATGGAGGAAAGAGGAGGAGATGTGCTTATTCTGCCTAGTAGGATACTTAAAGACATGGTGTCTTCTCGTTGAAAGGCAATTTGAAGAAACCCAATTTGGCAGTTGACAAGGATGGGCTATGTTCTGTTAATAATGGGCCTAGTGTATTCACTTGTCTATGTGCATATGCAATTCTACATATATCTGTAGTTATAGATTTTTCCTAGTGCCCTTTGTTTACACTGTTGTTATTATTTATTTAATTTATATACTTCCCTCCCATGCGGCTCAGGGCAGTATACTGTAAGACATGTTCCTGTAAGATAATACTCCTGATATGTAAACTTTCTAAAAGTATCACCTGTACAAGCCTTGTCATTGTGGTCCCCCCACGTCACTTCAGCATTTATCATTTTCCTGGTACTTTGTCAGGAGATCAAGAATTATCTGATGCCCAAATTATCGATATTTTTAAACAGAGCAAAATCTATAGATTGTGCCATTCTAATTTTCCAGTACAATTTAAGATGAAATCCTAGGGAAACTGTCAAGCTGTTAGTGTTACTTTCTATTTTAAAAGGGTTTTTTAAATGACATGTCCATACTAATATATCCCCAAAACAGGATTCTTTACATTGTTCCTTCTTGAAATAAAGGTTCGCTGATTTCAGAATGTGCAGGATGGTTGAATATGCCGTTCTTTCCTGCCAAAATATGACAGAGACACAGCAGGGTGGGAAGGAGGCTTAGCTTTTGAGTAATTCTCTAGTTCTGCTCTTGAAGTTCTCAGTTTTTATAGAGCAACTGATAACTTAGATAATGTTTTCATCCTTGGTCACAGAATGGTTACCAAGCCATGCCCTTGATTGCTGCATACAGCTAGTGAAAGGTTAAAGCAGCCAACATGGATGTAAATTAATCCAGGAGTAAACTTAAAAAGCTGAGGATAGATCATATTAATTTCTGCCTTGCATTTGGAGAGTTTGAGGGAAATGAAAGGATCCTTTTGCTTTGGGTGGGGTTTCTCTGTGCTCTCTGTCTAATGCAGGTTAAATACTAGAAGGAATAATGCTTCAGCTTCTCCTGATTCCATTTTATTTTATAGACTTTGTATACATACCCACAACCATTCTACAATTGTATTTATTTATTTACTAGGGGCAAAGCCCATTGTATCCAAGAATACAACAAGTGCTAGAGCTTGGCAGTGGGAAGAGGAAGGGGAGGAGTTGTCCAGTCTGTAAGGGCATGGGGTTGAATGTGTGTGTTGTGTGGGAGGTTGTGGTGGCATAGTGGCAAATGAGGGCTTGGGTGTAGAGATATGGGTGTCAAGAACCTGTGGTTTGGAATGTTCGTTGAGTGTGGGAGAACACTGGGAATTGTGGCATAGTTACAGATGAGCTTTCCAGAGCCATGTCTTCAAATATGTGAAAGGAAAATCAGACTGGAGACTCTTCTTAGGGGAAGATTACATGGCAACCAATTCCCCCCAGTTCTGCGTCATTTCCCTTCTTCTGGGAATTAGGCCACAGACACTGAAATGACCTTCTGCCCTAATACACATGGGGTAGACAAAGTACACAGGTGTCCACCCTGTTCCTTCTTCTGCATTTTTTCAGTGGTGATAAAATGTTATGTGCCCACATGCTTCTTTCATGGTTGCTCCTTAGAAGAACGGATGTTTGTACCCTGTTGTTTACTACCCCAAGGAGTCTAAAAGCAGTTTACAAACACCTTTTCCCTTTGTCTCCCCACAATAGTCAACCTGTGAGGGATGTGGGGCCTGAGAGAACTGGGAATGGGCCGCAGTGACCCAGTAGGCCTAAGGTGTCTCAAAGCATTTTCCAATCATCTTTCCTTCCTCTCCCTCTCACTATTTACAGTTTCAGGCTGTAAGTATTTATTTAGATCTTCCTGCACTTTCCAGACTCACAAGACTGATGCTGGTCTGCCTGTCTGCGCCCCAGAATACAAACAGTTGCTGGTAAGGGCTGGCCATAGCCCAGGAGGGACACGCCTACACCACTCCCTCCCAACTGCAGGCAAAAATGGCTTCTTTGAAGGCTGGACTGTGAGGCATTGTACGATTTTGAAGTCCCACCTCCAAACCTCCAGGAATATTTCCAACTCAGGGGTAGCTAACCTCCAGGTGGAGCCCCTAGGGTCCCCACCTCCTTCACCTCATCCACCAACTCTTGCCTGTTGGTCAGTGTTGGTTAGTGGAAGAAGGAACAGTACAGATAACTCAGTAGTTATAACCGGTAATAGTACAGTAATAACAATAGAACAATATGATAGAACTGTAGAACAATGGTGAGAACAATAATTCAAACAACAGCATACTAACGGCCCCATGGGTTGGTCATATTGGCGGTGATTTTCATGGGATGGAGGCTGGGGGAGGCATGGAAGGTGATTGGTTCTGGTTGACATCAACCAAATGCCTGGCAAAGGAGCTCCCTTTTGCAGGCCCTGCAGAATTTTTCAAGTTCCATTAGGGCTGCTAGAAATTCATTGTAGGCCCCCCAGTCCACGAAATACTGAACAAGCCACTGGTGAAGGGCGACAGTTCTCTGCCAGTAACCTGGGTGGACTCTGCATGATTCAGTTCCTGCCATCTCCACTGAATGCAATTTCCATTTTGATTTTGTCCAATTTAAATTTTCCCTCTGCAACAAGCATGATTGATCTGGAGTGACCCTAACTTTATTGCCCAATATCTTAGAGTTTTTTTAACCCTCAATAATTTTAAGAATCAGATTGAGAAACCATGAGGAACTCGCCTGCTTCGCATTTGATGCAGACTCTGTGGTAGAGAAGTCCTGATTGGCCAGGGCTGACTCCGTGGTAGAGAAGCCCTGATTGGTCAAGGCTGCCAAGCTTTTCTTAAAGAGGAAGCCCTAATGGCATACACCGTAATCAGATCAACTTTATCCTTTGCAGTCAGATATGGTGGAGCTCCGTTTGAGCAGTGAAAACATTTCCTGGAGCAGATTGTGGCTCTGATCACGAACTGTTGGTTGCCAAGTTGAAAGT
Organism: Paroedura picta; assembly: GCF_049243985.1. Classification (NCBI taxonomy): domain Eukaryota; kingdom Metazoa; phylum Chordata; class Lepidosauria; order Squamata; family Gekkonidae; genus Paroedura; species Paroedura picta. Next base: position 71,461,599 of record NC_135373.1, on the reverse strand, counting down.
CAGATTACGTAATATCAAGAAAAATGTACCTCCAAAGAAGTTTGATGTCATCAAGATTCTGCCATCATATGCGATAGAAGTGAAGAACAAATTTGAACTGCTTGATACTACTTAGAAGCTACCCGAGGACTTGTGGCATGAATTTCAGTCTAATATAGAAGCTGCTTTAGAACATACAAAAAGCAAGAAAGAAGATGCAATTGGTTAACATCTGACACCATCAAAATTGCTGAAAAACGAAGAGCAGCAAAAGCTGATGGCATGAGAGATGAATTCAGGAGGCTAAAAGCAGATTTTCAACGTGCTGCTAGACAAGATAAGGACACATATTGGGTGCAACTATGCAAGTGACTTGAAGAGGAGTGTACTAGGGGCCACACCAGAAGCCTCTTTGCTCAGGTGAAACAAGTTTGGAGCACCTTCACTGCTCATAAAGTAACCATCAAAGACAAGAATGGAAAAGACTTGACTGACCAAACCAACATCAAAGATTGATGGCGACAATATGCAGAAAAATTGTATGCAAACATCAAGGTGCCTCAGTCACCAGCCAAAAACACACAACATGAATTGGAACCGCCTATACTAGAAGAAGAAGTGATCTGGGCTCAGCAATAGCTCCCAAATAATAAGGCTCCTGGCACAGATAACAATCCAGTGGAACTACTAAGATCTGTTCCAGCAGCAGCAATCACAGCTAGGGTTGGGTGCTTCGGCGTCTGAAGCGGCCAGTCACTCCTGATGCAGCCAGTGCTGCACCACAGGGGGAGAGGGGAGGTGCAGGCATCAGCACGCCAGCGGGCACACTCACAGGCTCAGAGTTCTGTGTGTGCGCCCAGTGCAGTGCTGGCTCCATCAGAGCGACCGGGTGCTTCGGGCCCTGAAGCACCAAACACTAATCACAGCATTATGCCAAAAAGTCTGGGAAACTGGCACATGGCCAATAGACTGGAAAATATCTGTTTTTATCCCATTATTAAAGAAGTGATGCTTGCATCTGCTCAAACTATTGAATTATAGCCCTGATCTCCCACGCAAGTAAAATTTTATGAAGATCATCCAGAACCGTCTCAAATCAACCATTGATGCTCAGCTACCAGATGTCCAGGCTGGTTTTCAACATGGTCGCGGCACCCAAGACCACATTGCAACTTGCACTGGATTCTTGAAAAAACACACGAATATCAAAAGGCCATCTATCAGTGCTTTATTGTTTATTCGAAAGCATTTGACTGTGTTGATCACAAGAAACTATGGGATGCCTTACATTAGCGGTCCCCAACCTTTCTTTGGTCTAAAGCTCACTTACTTTGGACACATCATGTGATCAAACTCACTAGAAAAATCATTAATGCTCGGCATGATCAGCGGCAAAAGGAAACGTGGTTGCCAAAGGATCCAGTGGCTTGACACAATCAAAGCCGATATAGGGATGACCATGAATCAATTAAAAGAAGCAGTCAGACTGGGACGCATGGCGAAGACTTTCCTATAGAATCGCTGAGAGTCGGAAATGACTGAATGGATGACATCATCATCATCATACAACATTACACAGAAATCTTCGTGAAGTTCTTCACCCCTCAGTGTGAGTTACAATCACAGTATACATAACAAATATACTCTGAACAAATCTGTGGTTTAGCAAGGAAACACAGAACTGGAAGGGACACCAAGGTTTATTAAGTACACCCCCCTGCACAATGCAGGAAATTCACAGTTGTCCCCAGCCCCCTCTTCCAGTGACTCCTGATCTATGCCCGGGAGAAAGTAAAAAAGCCTCCAGGATCCCTCAGCTGATTTGTAGAAGAGACCTGTTTCAAATGCTTTTTTCAGGAGCTGGCAACCCTAGCAGGAGTTGAATGCTTTGTTGAATGCTTTGTTGAATGAAGTGTCCATAGTACCACATGAATTTCCTAGTCCTGTCATGGATGTGGCAGAGCCCTGGGCCCGTGAGCGGCCCATGTACATGCTCAGACTTGCAGGCCCAACTACAACTTGAGACCAAAAGGAGTCCCGTGACTCTGAGTGTCTCAGGGAAGCAGCGGGGGGGGGCGGGGACTGATGTCGCCAGGCCACAGGTGGTGAAGACAGTGGAGGTAAGACCCTCCATGGTCAATGCGGTGGGGAGCCACCCGGAGCCGGGGGAAGAAAGAGTGGGATGATGGAGAAGGCAGATGGAGGTGGAGCTGAGTCATGCGGTGAACCATGCGGCAGTGGGGCTTTGGAGGAAAGGGAACCGGGGGGGGGGAGAGACAGGGATAGGGATAGGGAGACAAGTCAGGCGGGAAATAGACTTACCTGGAGCAGACTGAAGAGACACAGTCGGGAAAGAGATTTGCCTGGAGCACACTGAAGAAATGCAGTGGAGAGGGGAAGCCAAGCCTCAGTGTGCCCATAGGGGGGGGGACATAACTCCCAGCCCCAAATCCCTCAGTGAGGGGCAAATGAGCCATGGGACGATGCCCAGAGACCTGAAAGACAAGAATACTTATCCACAGGAGCAACAGCAGAAACCAGTGACACCCTGGAGGAAGGGAACCTGGAGCAGGGAGTGGGCACAGCAGTTTAAGAAGAGGATGTGGGACATAGGTAGAGAGATAGGGTGTCTGTTGTGGGGAGAGGAAAGGGAAGGCGACTGTAAGCTGCTTTGAGCCTCCTTCGGGTAGGGAAAAGCGGCATATAAGAACCAACTTTTCTTCTTCATAAAAAGGCAGGAAAGGAGCACGAGGGGGTGGGTGTGACAGAGGTAGGAGAACGAGAGAAGTGCACAGCTGTAAAACCGCGGTAGAGAAAAAATAACTTTGTTGACAACTCAGCCTAAGAGCAGATTGAATTATTCTTTAAAGGGGCAAGCAAGATGGCAGAGGGCGGCAGATCCCAGGGGGCCTTGCTGCACAAGTACATTTAACTCATATTTACAAAGGCATTGAAGGTTGAGTAAGGCTTGACTGTTCCTCAGTGCTCAGTATAATTATAGCAGTTAACGGTGTCCTGTCAATTCTAGTCCAAGGTCCATTACCTGAGTAGGATTAGAGCTGCTTCTCAGCAGATGGCTCCTCTTTCCTTCCAGAGCTGCATTTGTAAACATTGTGACAGCCATGTTTTTTTGGAAACATTCGCGTCTGGCTTTTCAAATTAGAACATGAATGAAATGAACTTCAGGGATTTTCCAAAGAGAGAATTTGATCCATTGTGACAAACTGAGAAACTTTTACCAGAGTTTACAGAATACATTCTATATCATGATGTGCTTTCGAAGTGACCAATGCTCTAGATGGGCAAGACATGTTTTTATGTAGCAGAAAAACAAAACAGGGATCCAGTAGCACCTTAAAGACTAATGAAGTTGATTCCAGCTGAGCTTTTATGAGTCTCAGCATGCCTCATCAGATGCATGTAGTGTATGTCCATTCCATCCAGCTAATATGTGTATATTTGCAGCAGAAAAATTTGAGTGCGGAGATGTTACAAAGAGAGGCCAGTTTCATACACTGTTTTAAATGAGACCAGCCTTATAACACCTTTCTACTCCTCCTCCCATTGGGTATATAAATGTATCAGCCTAACGGATGTGTGAAACGGGCGCTGAATCGTGAAAACTGATGCTGACATAAATGTTGTTAGTCTTTAAGGTGTCACTAGAGGCCTATTTTATTTTGATTCCCTAGAAAACACATCTCATAGTCACATCATTAATTGTCAACATATTTCCTGTATCACCTAAATTTTTGCATCTTCCTCACAACTGGATGATAACTGGATGAAGAATTGCAAGCTGTAAGAAGCTGTCCTAAAGATAAGCTATAAGTTCCAGTTGTTTTGGACGGAAACCACATTAAGAGTTAGTTGCCAATATATATATTAGCTAGGCAGTTTTGGCAGAATCTGTTCTTCATATATCAAGGTGTTAGCTTTATAATAAAAAGCCTTAAACTATAGGAGCTTGCTGTTAGCCACTTAGTGCAGCCTTCTGCTCAAATATCAACAGAGACGTTATGTGGAAAAGGAGATTTGTTCCATGCTTTGGAAGTTGTCAGAATCATCTGGTTTCTGCCATGATTGTAACAATTTGCTCTGAACATCTCTGTAACCATTTTGCTCATTCAGTCTGGCTGTTAGATTTAGGCGCTCACCTCAAGGTCACTGCTTGCTGCCCAGTTACCTCTTTTGGCGAGGTTCCCAGACTCTGCACTTGGGCCTCTTGATATTATGACTTGCTTGTTTCTGAAAAAGTAATGGTTGTGGAAGGGTGGGAAAACTAAGGGAATAAATGTGCTGGTTTGAATTGTAAGCGCCAGAATAGTCTATGAACGTCCTGAGAGAACAGCTTGAATAAACAACCATCTTGAAATACAGTTGTGTCTTATTTACAAGTCTGAAATCTTGACAGAAGTCCTCGTACAATAGGTCTAACAAACCCTGCACATTTTTCTGAGGTAATGAAAACTATTTTTAGGCAGGTTTGCATCACTGTCAAGGTTTGCATCACTGACTGAAAAGAGGAAAAAACACCTTTTGGGGGATGAAATTATGAGCAGCTAGCCTGTATGCGTGATTCGGACCTCCCACCCTTTTCTTGCCTTTTGCTGATACAAGGTAGAAAGGCTAGAAGTATTGTTGTTGCCCCTGAGGGCTATCATTCTATACAGCTACAGGTTTGGCTTTAACCTTTTAAAGAAAACACCAAGATCTTATGGCACTATGTCAGCTGCTGCTTTGGAAAAGGGATGAGTAGCATCAGCCACTTCGTTCTTAGTAACTGTCAGCTTTGCTGATTGAACTTGGGCTACTCTACTAACCTATCTCACAGGGTTGTTGTAAGAATAAACAAATGCTGTTTTTATTGCCTTTTCTTGTAGCCTGAGAGATTGCCAAGGAACAAACAAGGATTAAACTGGGGGTCTCCAGTGTGGTGTCTGTGGATGCCATGCTGCCCACTGATACCTTTCCTGTTACTAAGTGTTATTAGACAGAAGGTGGGGTCAGGTGGGGATTTTGCCAAGCAAGGCTTCTGACTGGACATTGTAGATCTCGTTGGCTATGTGGGTTTTGAAATAAATGTTGTGTTGGCAGCTGATGCCACCACAGCCCAAGAATCATCATTAAAAGTCAGTTGTGGCAGTCATTTTGTGGCTGCTCCACTCTCAGCCATCACACTATGCCAGAATTCCAAAAGTACCACAAGCTCAAAAGGGATAAGGACCCCTAAATTAATCCAAGATTATCAGGATGTCTATGTCTGTAAATCATGCAAAACTATAGATAAATGCACTGCTAAAAATAAACTTCAAACTTTTTCAGATTCTGATCTGATGAACCCTAATACTTTTCATTGTTGGTGTGGTGGACAACATTTAGGCAGTGACACAAATAGGGGTTAGTTTAATTCATCTGTGGTTTTGTGTGGTATCTGAGTAGAACCACTAAATTGATACATACATAGCAATTAACTAAAAATATCATTGGTATTTCTACTATGCATATGAATTTTTTCCCTGTCTTGATCTTTGGGGAGGGGGAATCCCAATTCTCAGTTCCCTTTCGGTTTCTATTATTTGAAGATAACTTTAGTGAGCTGGAAAGTGTCTGTTAAAAGGAAATAGTTCATCTGAAACAAATTCTCTTGCTTTTGTCTCCAAGTGAACTGCGCTGTGAAAGGACATGAACATACCCAGCCTGAAAGGTTTTGCAATAAGAGATAAGACGCAAGCTGATGGGTAACTAGACACTTCTCTTTAGAACAGCAAATATTCACAATATGAAAAGGCTGTTGGCTAAGAAACAACAAGTAAAACAAGTATTTGAGTTGAAAAAAGGATTCTCTATAGATCGCTAAATATTTCATGCAAGTTGTCTCTCTTAAGAGAGGCTATAGAAAGTGAATTTTGATGTATGGAGACTGGTGGATACTCAGCTGACTGAAATGCTTGCATGTGGGATGGGAAGAAAAAATCTCTAGCACTGAATATACAGGGAAGCTCAGTTGAAAACACTCAATTGAAACCCTCATTTTATTTTACACTGTTCATGCTGATGGCTGCATGAAAATACTGAGTTAAATACTGAGCTTTCACAATGCAAATTAAACAGAAGGGTACTGGGTTCGATCATAACTAATTTGTTATAAATGCATTACTGTCCTTTCTCCCCTCTGCCTCTCATGTGTGGCACTTGATGGGAATGGCTAAACCAAGCTCTGATGCCTGTTCTGCATGGGGAATTCTGCCTGGATTGGTGTTCATCTGGCTGCGGGGCAAATCCCCTCTTCCAGATGACGTTGGCAGTAGCACAGGCCTGGCCCAGTGCCAGCCTGATTCAGGCCCTCTGTTGCCTTGCGGCAAGAGAATGTGGATATTTCTCAGTTCCCTTCTGTGCACGGCCGCCATCGGGGCCTATGTTGGGTCAGGCACATCTGGCATGGAAGAGTCGCGTCGTTCAGGCCCGTCTCTTCTCCCCACCTTGGGCTGACTATGGTGTCTCGGAAGGGATACAAAATACCCTAAGCAGCTCTGCAGCACTGTGCAGCACCACCAAGCCACCTGGGGCATTTTTGTTTGTTTGTTTGTTTAGGAACCTGGTAACAGGAAAGGAAAAAAAGCCTCTGCTGCTCCCATGTGGCAGAACCTTTCTGCCTGGGCTGCCTTGTTTGGAGGCACTAGTCTGGGGTGGCCCAGGTCTGACAGGGAAAATCTTCCCCCATCTGGACCTAGGAAGAGCCGGGGCAACTGGCCACAGCTCAAACACCTGACGGCAGCCCAGCAGGGGTGCCACCATGCAGAAAAGGTATAAGTGGGACACTCATAGAACATTCCAAGTTCAATCTCTGGCCACCTGAGGTTTTCAAAAAATCCAGTTGTTGATATGAAAGACCTGTACCTGAGACTCTGGAGAGCCACTGCCAGTCAAAGTAGAAATGCTTATCTTGATAGACTCATGGTGTCTGATTCGATATAAGGCAGCTTCATGTATCATATGACAAGAAGAGTGTGGGAAGCTCACAGACTGTGCATGATGCCAACAAACCTCTGTTTAATTGAATTAGTTAATTGAGTTAATTAAATTTAATTAGTTTGCCCTAAGTTTGAATGCAGCCCCAGTTCAATCTTCATCTGAACATGTACTTTCAGTCTCCTGCCACTGTACTGACATAATACTAGAACTGTGCGTGTGTGTGTGGGGGGGGGGAAGCATATTGCATTTTCTAAAGAGATTTATTCCTGAAGAGATTTTTCAACACGTATCAAATTTTTAACAACATACCAAAATTGCAATAGAAAAACAATACACGTGTCTTCACACATGTCACTGTGTTGTATAGGTCACAGCATCAGACTGGGATCTGGGAGAATCATTTTCAAATCCCTACTCAGTCATGGAAGCCTTACTTACCTTTATTAGAGAGAAAGGAAGGAAGATGATCTATCTATCTATCTATCTATCTATCTATCTATCTATCTATCTATCTATCTATCTATCTATCTATCTATCTATCTATCTAGGCAGGCAGGCAGGCAGGCAGGCAGGCAGGCAGGCAGGCAGGCAGGCAGGCAGGCAGGCAGGCAGGCAGGCAGGAGATGAGATGTCTGGCCAAGCTGCACAGGACTGGCTTTCCCCCTCTCTTAGTGGAAGAGACAGGGGTGGGTTCAGGTCCCACTTCCTCCCAGGCCATTTTTCCCTCATAACTTGCCCTTGGATGTAATATGGCATATTAAAACTGGGGAGACCAAGGTCCAAATCTCTAGCTGTCTATGAAGCTTGCTAGGTAATCTTGCAACAATCATACTGTTTCCTATCCCATCAGCTTTTTCCTGTGGTGATAAAATGTAAAGGGCTGAAACATGGATGCTGTTCTAAGATTCTCTGGGCAAGAGAACAGAAGCATAGATATATCAACAAATGTTCACTGAATGCTGTGTTTTTGATCTTCTTCACCCACCGTTTCCTTATTACCCTCCCATTCATCTCTGACACCCATGTAATTTGGTTAACTTTTGCCAGCCAGAGCATGAGCTGGTAGGAGTGGCAATAACAGGCAAGGCTATCAAAGGTATGATTTCATTCATTCATTCCTGGATTTTTATCCTGCCCTATTAAAATTCTGTCTAATTAATGCCCCCCCTTTGCATCCCAGCCACTATAGTTTACCTGCCCAATGTCTATGGGATGGGGAACAGTTCAACTGATAAGAAGAACCTGGAGCACTGTGTGCTAAGTTTGCAAACTCCAGGCTTGGAAATACTTGGAGATTTTGGGGGTGGAGCCTGAGAAGGATGGGATTGAAGATGGAAGGTACTTCAGTGGCATGTAACGCCATATAATTTCACTTTCCAACATGGCCATTTTCTCCAGGTGACCTGACCTCTGTCTTCTGCAGACCAGTTGTAATCCCCGAAGATCTCCAGCCACCCCTTGGAAGTTGCCAAATCTACTGTGTGCCCCCTTAATATATTGTGTCTTCTTCTGTTTGCTGTGTAGTATGTTAACAGTAGAATTCTAGTGTGGTTCAACAGTTCATTTGTAATCTTCCACTTCATGTATGATCTGAGAGAAGCTGCTATTCAGTTTTTAAAAACTGGAACAATGATTTTCTTTCTGTTTCTTTTTGGAGTTTCCCACAAAGGCCATGTGGTATAGTCAATGAGACCTTGGAAGCTAAGCATGGAAGAGAGACCACCAAGGAAGACTCCGCCCAGGAAGGCCGCACAAAGCACCTCTGCTTCTCTTTTGCCTTAAAACGCCTTGATGCACTTGTCTTAAGTCAACTGCAACTTGACAACACTGTATATTTTACACCCGCCCAAAATGCTAACATTCAGATGAGCGGAGCTTGCTAAAGAAACCAGGGTAAAGTAACTAAAACAAAACTTACAGAAATGTTGAACTGTATTAATTAACTACACCATAAAAATTGATTTGAATAGTTGAACAGGGCCACTAAAATTCAGCCACCTGCTGGGCCAAGTCCTATAGTATTTTCCATTTTGCAAAGATAGAAATCACCCTGTAATCCACTTAGAGTTGCAAGTGCCCAGGTGGAGGCTAGAGATCTCTGAAATTAGAACTGATCTCCAGGCCACAGTTCACCTGGAGAAAATGGCTGGTTTGGAAGGTGCTCTGCGGCATCATAACCCATTCCTTTCCCAAACCCCACTCTCCCCAGGTTCCATCCCCAAAATTCCCAGGCATTTCCCAACCTGGAACTGGCAAGCCTAAAGCATCTGCATGCATGCATATTCCTAGACATATTGTCCATGAGTCCCAAACACATCTCTCTAAACATATCCCCCAGATAAAAAAAAAATCCTCAGTTCTGAAATCAATATGATGAGCTGCTATGAGCAAACAGGTCCCAATTCCTCTCTATGGAGTTCATGTTAATCATCTTACTGTCATGTGGAGAGTGAAATTGTTAGCTGCACATTATCTCAGTGTGCTTAGCTACCGTGTGAGAATTACATACTGCATCTCCTCAAACTAAGGCCTCAATTAGGTTAGAACCTTCTTTTCCAATGTTTAGTTTTCTGTCTTTAGGAATATCATTCAGTCATCTGAAGGTAGAACAGTCCACATACAGGTTTATAACCCCATCTGCTGTTTGTGAGAATAAAGACATCCTTTCGCATCTAGAAAATTGTTTCATGAATCCAAGGATCCAGATTCTGGCTTTACAGAAAAATCAATACTGGACAGTCAGCTAGATGACATTATTAAGGAGCTATACATCATGCAGGAAGCTCCAAGGTCTGCTTTCAAGGGCCTGTGTGTACTCTACCTCACAGTAGGTTGACTGCTTATTTGCTGAGTGGTCCATGATATCAGTGGGGCAAATCCATGTCTGTTAATAGACTGGACATATGTCCTATCATAATTTCCTGTTGTATGACTTGGTTGTTCATACAGTATGAAAATGGCCAGCTTACTATCATATAAAATGAAAAGCTGTTAAGGGTTCTCTTTGAATCCTTAGGGACAAATAATTTTTAAGGTAAGGCACTCAGCTGAAAAGTGATACTGATCTTCAATTCAGGGGCTGTGGTCCACATCTAAGTTGTGTCCTAACTATTAGTAATAATAGAGAGGAGAAAGGAAGATCATGTGTCATATATACTATAATAAAAAAATAAAACCTTTTCACACCAGAGACTTAATTTGTCATGAGGTTAGTAGTGGGGTCACTGGTACAAAAAAGCTGAAGACCTCACTAAGCATTTGACCAGTTGTATGTTTTGGAGGCTGCTTGGCCCTGTGCATTCCAGCTTTTTGCTCTGTTGGAAACTCAAGGTCCCTTGTTATATGTACTTAGGTCACAGATTCCTCCAGTTGTGCATTTATGATTTAGTGAGCTGCAAAGAGCCTGAAAGAGAGGCTGTTCTTATTGTTTAACAGCTATTGGATTAAGCTCAAAGTTTCTACATCAAAAAAAAAAGGAATACAATTGTGCAGAAAGGCTATGAATAACAATGCTAGGTACAGTGCTTTAAATTTATTGATAGATTTTTTCCCTGTGATATATCTATTCTTTTTGATGTTAGCTATAACATACATTATATTGATCTGTCTCCCCCGTGACCCACTGAAGCTTATAAGGACATGTTGGTGGTGTATCTATTGAAATGTTGCTTATATTCCATCTAACTTACTTTTGCTCTATTAATTCATCCCTGTACAAAAATTAATATTTCTTGTGGGGGGATGGGATAAGAGCAACCTAGTAAATGAACAATATTTTCCACAGTACCTGTTAAGAAATATTCCAGTTATTTTTCCCCAAAGTTAATGTTTACCTTTTGTACTTGTAATGTTCCCCCTTTTAAATCAGTGTTGTTTATTGATAACTTTTAATAATCCTGTGTAAATGCTGTATGATCATCACTTGCACTGAGCTGAAACAATAATACCGTACACACCAATACCATTCCGAACCCAATAAATATAATGAAATATTTATGCAGATGCCATATTTTTGGCATTTTGCACAACATTGCTAACATCCAGGGGCATTTCCCACGGCTTAAAAATAGCACAATGGTTGCTGATTGAAAACGCTACTAATTTGCCATAACGCACGACGTCGTCAACGATCTGCAACAATCCTGAAACCGACCCGCCAAAAGCGCTTCGTTGTAGCGCTTTTAGGGGAATCCAGAAAACTGGATTCACCCTCCGGATAGCGATACACTCCTGCAACCAATCTGCAACAGTAGCGCTAAAGACCTGTGCGTTACCATTGTTGCGGGTTCTTCAAAGTCCCTCCTCCCGAGCCTGTCCTCCAAACTTCCGGCGAACTGTTCGCCATTTTTTTTTTCTCCGAGCGAGCGGGGATCTACGAGGCAACGGGACAGCGACTGGCTTTCAAGCACGATCACTTTCGGAAATTCTGCCCGGACACCACAAGAGTTTTTCACAAGCACAGTGGCACACACCGTCACGTTCCCAAAATTTGCCCAAAGCTTAAAACCCCGTCTACCATCGGCCAGTCCTAGCGGAGTCAACGTACAGGGAGCATTTTAAAAAATTTTCCTCTGAGCGTGCCAACGAACATTCGCCGCTCGCAGTCTCCTGCTTAGCTTACAGGGGTTCAATAGACATGATTCGTGGTGATATCATGAGGGGCGGCTTATGTGTAGTGGGTCTTTGTGTGGTTCCCGGTGCGTGCTTGTGCTTGGGTGCGGACAACCCCTTCCATTGGCGGCTAGACCTCCGGCAAGCGGAGTTGCCGTCCCCCGTTCATTTTAAAAAATTTTCCTCTGAGCGTGCCAACGAACGGTCGCCGCTCGCAGTCTCCTGCTTAGCTTACAGGGGTTCAGTAGACATGATTCGAGGTGATATCATGAGGGGCGGCTTATGTGTAGTGGGTCTTTGTGTGGTTCCCGGTGCGTGCTTGTGCTTGGGTGCGGACAACCCCTTCCATTGGCAGCTAGACCTCCGGCAAGCGGAGTCGCCGTCCCCCGATCATTTTAAAAAACATTCCTCTGAGCGTGCCAACGAACGTACGCCAGTAACATGTCATGTTTGGTTGATTTATGCTGTGGCTGGTGAATATTATTGGGGAACTGCCGAGTACTGCCGCACTTGCTCTCGGTTGAACACCGGCATGCGTTTGTGTAATGGCGGACATTTTCCTAAAATGGCTCCCGCTGCATGTTCAAACTGCTCTTCTCTCGTGTAAACGAATCAGCGCATGCGTTAAGTCAAACAACAAGGGCGCCAATCTGGCCATTAGGAGCAGATCCTGTTCCCGCGCGAGGAGTTTTGAACGTGACATGTGACCTAATGTGGCCAATGCGCGTGTCCCCTACTGCCCTCTACCAATCAGGAGCCGGCTAGTCCCTTTGTCTTTGTGTGCGGGAAGGTATATGATCCGTTGCACCCTGCACCTTCCACCACCATTTTGCTCAGCTACCAGCGAAAGCAACATGGAATCGTCTTCTCAAGCCTCGTCCGTCCCTGCAACCGGCCGTGGCCCAACTTGGAGGGACGCGGAGATCAGGGACCTGATCGGGATTTTCTCGGAGGAGAAAATCCAGGACGCGTTCCAGTCCTCCCACAGGAATAGGGAGGTATTCGAACAAGTGGCCATTAAGATGCGCGCCCTGGGCCACAACAGGACCGGCCTTGAATGCCGGTCGAAGACCAAGACAATGAGGGCAGAGTATATGCGTGCCGTGAACCATAATAAGGGTTCCGGCAACGAGAAGGTTACCTGCCCCTACTTCGAGGAGCAGCGCCAGCTGTACGGAGACGGGGAAGGATCCGGCAGGCCGAAGCGCGTCGGCCGGAGCCTTAAGGTGGTTCGGAAGCCGGCTGCCCCGGTCGAGGAACCACCCGCTGAGGAGGATCCCGGCGAGGGCACCTCGTCCGGCTTTCGCCCTCCACCCCCCGTCCAGCAACGAGCCGCGGAATCGGTAACGCTGGACCTCATCGCCATCGTTCCTGGGGAGCCAGAGGAGGCTCCTGAGCAAACGCCCCTTGCCTCCGGTAAGTGATTTTCTTTTTATTTTATATTTCCTTTTGAGCAAATGTGTGTTCTGACGTTTGGGCATCGTTTTCTCGTCAGTTCGTTGCAACGCATAAGATGGTAGGCTGTGGAGTGCTTGCTGTGTTTACTATTTGAAACGGTTTTAATTTTATAATTTAATTTTAATTTTTAAAAGATTTTAAAAGATGGTAGGCTGTGGAGTGCTTGCTGTGTTTACTATTTGAAACGGTTTTAATTTTATAATTTAATTTTAATTTTTAAAAGATTTTAAAAGATGGTAGGCTGTGGAGTGCTTGCTGTGTTTACTATTTGAAACGGTTTTGATTTTATAATTTAATTTTAATTTTTAAAAGATTTAATAAGATGGTTGGCTGTGGAGTGCTTGATGTGGTTAGTATTTGAAACGGTCATGTTTAACCAACAGCCCCAAAATATTTGCTGCATGCCTCGCCCATAGGCCTTCTGCAGTACTTTGGCTCACTACTTTGGGAGCTTGCTTTGTGGTTCATGGTGTATGCTTGCTCATTTTTCACTATTTTCTGCTCTTGTCCACAGAGACACAGTTGCCAGGGACGGGGCCCCTCGAGTCTCCAGCAGCACCTGACGTGGATAGTGATTCGGGGGCATCAACTAACATTGGTAAGTATTAGTAAAAATAGGGGGGGGGCTGTTTTAACTGCTTTGTGCTTTTCTGTTTGTGCAGGGCAGCAGCACTGCTAAGAGAAAGAAGAGAGTCCCTCTGCGTTGCTGGTGTAGGCTTTGAAGCTGGCTTTGCCACCCTTTGGTCCTAGATCTGTTTTTTTTCCTTTTTTTGCAGATTTCATACCCGGAACACAGGAGGAGGAACAGCCTGGGGTGCTTGGACCTCCTGCACGGCGCAGGCGGATACAGATTCAAGATGGTGAGCGTGCATGACCTGTTCCTTTCGAGCCATAGCTGCAGGACAATGTCGCTAGGCACTAACCATGTGCTCCCTTTTAATTGTTGAGAGTCCTGCTGTGAAAGTAGGCAAAAGTAAAAGCACACCATGGGCAAACAAACAATAGCCATGTGCTCGCCGGGGACTGTTTAAATTCTTGGCAGGAAAACACGGGGACAAAAAAGAACACCATGTCCACCATGGTGTGTTTTGACTTTATTGATGTTACTAACAGTTTTGTTTCTCATTTTTTGCCAACAGAGGTTCTTTCAGATGAGGAGGAGGAACCACCCCTGGCTCCAGGCAGCCCACCACCTAGAGGTGCGCTCCCAGCAGAGGAGAGGCTTACGAGGGAACGCGGCAGGCTGAGGCGCGTCTCCGTCTTGACAAGCGTGGGAGAGAGGCTCCTTGAGCACTGCTATGAGGAGTCACGGCGTGCCGCTGCCGCTGACCAAGCCATGCTCACACTCGTTGCCCAGGAGGGGAGAAAATTGAGGGCAGTCCTTAGAGAGACAAACCAAATCCTACGCGAAGGCGTGGAGGAGGTGCGACTGATAAGGAGAGTCATGGAGAGGGCTGTAGTGGTCATGGAAAGGGCCTACCCTCCACAAATCGCCCCCGCCCCCCCACCACCACCCCCACCACCACCCACACCACCACCCACACCAACACCACCACTTCCAGCACCCACCCCACCGACTCCCTCTCAGAATGCCTCCACCCAAACACGAAGGAGGACTATTCTCGGAAAGAGAAAAATAAAACCAGCAGACAAGTACTCCCCCTCCTAGTTTTGCCCACTTTTTCTATTTCATGTTATCTGTGTTTTGTTGTTTGTTGAATAAAGTTTATATTTTTGACTCTGTCTCTGTGTACCCTACTGTAGAATCTGCAAGGCCGAAAGCGGCCTCTCTAGTGATTGTGTATATTGTGGTACTGCTGTGTGGGTTGGAGGTTGGAGGGGTGTTAGTTCAAGGAGTTTTAGGAGTGTGGTGTGGGGTTAAATATGTGCGAGTTTAAGAAGTCACACTGGAGTCTTGTTATAAAATTTGCAATAACATTTTATTTAAAAAAACATTTTAACAGGGGAAAAACATTAGGGAATGAAACTTGGAGCCCCACCAGCACCACCACCCCCCACCCCCCTGGAAAACCTATTTTTTTTAACAAAAGTATACATTTAACAGGGGAAAAACATTAGGGAATGAAACTTGGAGCCCCCCCCCCAACCCCTACCCCAAAACACAAACAGGAAACAAAACTCAGGTCCCACTGCTCCCCTGCCCAGCCCCTTCCATCTCCCTCACTCTCCTGCTCAACCTTCCCACGGACCCCCGGACTTTGCGGCGGAAGAGGTCCTCATCCTCCTTCTTCTTAACTGTGTGGGGAGGGAGAAAAAGTACACATTAGTGCCACACATATTTTCTAATTTCTTTAGTTTACATGCATACACTTTTAAGTGGCCTTAGCCACAGTGTGAGAAGAGTTGGGCAGTGGGGAACATAACCTACGTTCTTCCGCCTCCCTCTGTTGCCTTTGCTGCTCAATCTCCCCTTTCAGCTCTGCCACTTGAGCTTCCAGGGAAGTAACTCTGGCCTCCATCGCACGCAGCCTTGCCTCCACAGTTTCAGCTATAGAAATCAAACAAAGAATTTGATCACACTCCAAAAGGAAGCATCACATCAGGCTCCCATATGGCTCCATGGGGGTACACACACATGGGTCTCCCTCACAGACATAAAACTCTCACCTGCAGCCTGTCCCGAGGTGGAAGGTCCCTCTTCCTCCCCCTCCTCACGCTCAGGTGCTGTTGCCAGCTTGGATGGTGATTGTGTGGCTGGGCAAAGAAAAAGACAAATCATAAGTAAAAGCACACAAAACAGAGATGAAACACAGCTGGTGGACACACCACAGTTAGAGTCTAAGCGCATAACCAAAGTGGTTCTACAGTACTGGAGGGCTAAGTCAGAGGGGGTTGACAGCATCTAAATACTTTCTCGAATTTCATTGGGGACAGTAGGGGAAAGAGGCAGCTAGTCATTCCATGCATGTTTAAGGGCAAAACACCAAAGTGGTTCTACAGTACTGGAGGGCTAAGTCAGAGGGGGTTGACAGCATCTAAATACTTTCTCGAATTTCATTGGGGACAGTAGGGGAAAGAGGCAGCTAGTCATTCCATGCATGTTTAAGGGCAAAACACAACGAGGGCAGCACTCACCCATATGCCTCCTCATGTCCAGGGGGGGCTTCCCAGCCTTCTCCCATATTTTTACCATCTGGTCGTGGAAGACCGTCCTCCCACTTGGCTGCGGGATCCCCCCCCCACTGTTCCAGACTGTTTAGGAAGTCCAGCTTAAGGCGCTTGAATTTTGTCCGGACCTGCTCCCAGGTCCGGACGTAGCCCCTCTCCCTCAGCTTCGAAGCCAACACCAGGTAAGCACCCTTGGTGTGGCAGTGGGTGCTGGCCATAAGGCGGCCAACACTTTTCGATTGGAGCACAAGCTCCAGAAGTGCCTCAGCCTCGGCGCGCTGCCAGAAGGAGCCCTTCCGTGGCTTCGGCATCTTCGGAATGACGGTTAGGGAACGAACGTGCGTTGCTCCGATAGCCCACCCCGTTTTTTAAATGTATCAAAGCTGCCCACCAATAAAATTATTCATTGGAACATAAGTGGATTGATCCTCCGGTTTGACAGGGGTCGCCAATACTTCCTGGCTACCCGCCTCCCCGAACTTTCCCCATTCAGCGCTTCCGTATTGTGTTTGTCAATTTCAGTTGGGAGTTAGCAGTTAGGGCTGTCAAAGTGCTTTTGGACCAGAGAATCCCCGTTTTTTTGCTGGCAAAGTACACAAACCGCACAAGACAAGGTTAAACAAATAACACAAAACTTTATTCACCAACAAGAGAGTGGGAAAAACAATTAAACACGCCTCCTGTTTCTGTAGATGTGGGTGGCTATGGCGTCCCGAACCTTGCACCCCTCTGCATAGATTCTTCTTCTCCTTGCTTCAGGGATGTCTTGTGTGTCCTCAAGGACAACAGGATCAGGTTCATCCACAGGGAAGGGGATGTTATGTCCCTTGTCCTCGCATATGTTGTGCAAAATGACACACGCGATGATCAGCGGAGTCACATTGTCTATATGCACGTGTAGTCGGGACATCAGGCAACGGAACCGGGACTTCAAACGTCCAAAGGCACGCTCCACTACATTCCTTGCCCGGGAGTGAGTGAGGTTGTAGTGGCTATGCACGTCTGTCCTTGGCCGCTTGTAGGGAGTCATGAGCCAGCGTCGTATTGGGTAGGCTCCGTCCCCGAGCACCAACGGCGGCACACGCACGCCCTCAATGGTGGCGGTGGGGTTTCCTGGAACAAAGACCCCTTCGTCCATGGCTTTCCTGAGGTTGGATTCCCTGAAAACAAGGGCATCATGCCTCCTGCCACTCCACCCCACCTCGGCATCGATAAACCGGCCGGAGAAGTCCACTGTTCCTTGCAGGAGAACAGAGCAAAAGTCCTTCCTGTTCCCGTACTCTTTTATGCTTCCCCCGGGGGCACGGATAGGGATGTGGCTTCCATCGACGGCCGCAAAACAATGCGGGAATCCAAGCCTGGCAAACCCGTCCATACTCTGGAATAAGGGAAAGAAAAGAATATAAGCCATTGCATGTCAGCGTGGGGTCTATCGCGTCTTCGTTGCTGACCTGTCAAACAAGAAAAAAAATTTAAAGGGCAAAGGGGATAGAATGACACTCACCGCTCCAAGCCGGTCTCCGAGGCACACGACTTTGCTGAACAATTCCGCCTCCATGGCGAGGCAGAACTCCTTAAGGATATCGCCAACCGTAGTGACTCCGAGTCCGAATTGCTGGGCTACTGTCCGGAAGTACTGCGGGGTGGCCAAGTACCACAATGCGGCAGCCACCCTTTTTTCCACTGGCACGGGGCGCCGCATGCCAGTGACTTGCCTCTCCATGCGTCCACGTAGAGCCTCCACGAGTTCAAAAAATGTCCCCCTCGACATCCTGAAGTTGGCAATCCAGTGGTCATCATCCCAGCGAGTCCACACAAAATTCTCCCACCAGTCAGAGGATCGTTCGTCCACCCAGAACTGTCTGGGGAACCGGACCTCTGCCAGAGCTTGCCAGCGTTTCTTGGCCGCCATGGTTACCCTTACAGAACGTCTTCTGCTGCTGGTCAGCGTTCCGGGCACCCGTTCTCGGTACTCCGCGATAGCAGACGTCCGACGCGACAAGGCGGTATTCATGCGCTGGAGCACCGCGAGCATGTGAGCCAGCAATTGAAAAATAAGCCTCTCCATTGCAACGTTGACCTGTGCTGCGGGCAGTAGGCTACGCAAACAAAAGAGTGAGGCCGACCGCGTGTCTGCCCAGGTGCATATAAGCAGGTAACCTGTAGGCGTGTACTGTGGGCGGGGATTAACCAATCAAACATGTCAATGCATCTGGTTCCTAGAAAACAATAGAAAACACGTTCCAAGGGCGCCAATGATCGGACGATAACGCGTTGCTACGGGGTTTCCTGGGTTTTTTAAAAAAAAAGGGAACCCCGACAAGTTCGGCTTTAGGGTCGAGGTCAAAGGTGTGCCTGCATTTTGATTGACGGGCACGGGAGGCCAGAAGCGCTAAAAAGGGACCTCCTTTGTAGCGATAAGACGGAGAACCGGAAGCCTGTGGGTTACGAAAGTGGCGAGAAGTGAAAGTGCCAAATTCCGCAAAAACCGCGGCTGTGCGTTACGGGCACGGCTAGTTACATTTCGCTACTTGAAGTAGCGCTTTCACAAACGGCAACCAAATAGCAACTTTGAGCTCTGTGCGAAATGGCCCCCAGTGTTTAAGCAGTAAACCAGTAGCTATATCCTCCATTTTAAAGTGCTAGCTGGGGAACTGCATAACGTGGATTCCCCAGCCTAAAAAGCATGAGCTAGGGGAGAGCAACCAGCAAGCCACACGCTAAGAAAATGTATGGAGCTGAAGAAGCGCTATCCCCTCCAGCAATGTCCCGCCCTTGCACCTGCCTCCTTCTCTCTTCTTTCCAGGGACGGGAAGTGTTTAAAAATGATGGCATTGGGGGGGGGGGGGGGCGGAGACAGCTAGATGCTACTTTTCAAATTTTATTTAAAGGGACTTCTGTAGAGGACTGCAAGTGCCTGAGCCATTCCTGCTCTCCCTATTTCCCTTTGTAATGATGTAGAAGTCTTCGGAGGCCTCTCTGACCAGTGGGAAAAAGACAATTTGCAAAGCAGAAGGTAGTCACTGGGATGACATCTATTCAGTCAGCCTGACACCTGAGAGTTTTGCTCCTACTCCATGGCAGGGAACCCTTCCTCACACCAACCCCGGCCTCCAGCAGCAGCATGTGAAGCCAAGAGAGGGGAGTGCCCCAGGGGGCTCTTTCGCATCTCTCCCCCTCCACGGAGATTTGCAGGTGGGCTGCAGGGCCAGCAAACTCCACATTCAGCCACTTCCTAAAGCAGGTGGGGGAAGGGCTTCACCAAGGCTTCACCAAGGCGAAGGTGGGCTGGGGCTCGAGCCTTTTTAGAGCCCTTTTTAGAGCCAAGGCAACAGGAGCAGAGCCTAGAAGTCTGCAGCTTCATGGGCAATTGGGGGGGGGCAGACTTGAGCCCCCTCCCCACTCTGTGCTGGGCTGGCGGGGCAAGCTTTTTGTTATTGCTGCAAGCTTTTTGTTATTGCTGTGGCTAGGCAGAAGGGAGTGCAGAGGACAGCCCCAAGCATTCCACTCGCTGGCACGGGGGAAACAGGTGGTGGTGATGAGGAAGGGAGTTGAGGGAAGGAGGGAGGGATGAGGAGGAGTCAGCGATGGCAGCAATGGCACTAGCATGGGGGGAGAAGGGATGGGAAGTTCTTTCTAAAAATTGAGAAATGCCTGGAACAATGAAAAGGCTTACACACACCTCTGGAGTCATTGTCTGTGCCTTTATGAATATGTGGATAGGTGTTTAAATGAATAAATACATTAAAAAACCCAGCAATTGTAGAAAGTTTGCATGTCAATCAGCCATGCTAGGAGGGGATTGGTTGGCCAAAGTGATTGACAGGGGTAGGCAGGCCAAAGCGCAATAAGCCCTAAAGCGCATTGCCCTCCTCGCATTTGTGAGGAGTGCAAAACACGTGAAAACATGGGAGACAGCTCGAGAGGTGTGGCGTGCTGGTGATTTGCTATTTTTTCTTGCGCTTTGCCATACAGCTGGCTTCACGCTATAATTAACCATGTGCAGAAAAGCCCTAAGGGAAGGAAAATGCTAAGTTTTCTCATGGCTGAAATAATAAAAATAGACTTTGAAAACTGTTAACAGTTTGTATACAGTGGTTCTCCCTTCATTGTTGTATTTTTTGTGGTACCACTGAAGAAATATCAGGTTGGGAAGTAAAAGAGCAAGGCCATGAGGTCTTCCATTGTCACAATTCAGTTAAGGAGATAGATCCATGCCTGAAATCAGCCTTCCATGCAGAGCATCACAGGAAAATTTGTATTGTATTTGGAAGGGTCTCAATTTGGATGCTGATCCCATTGAAAGCAATTATCCTTCTCATTGTGAATTCATCCCTTAGCTGCTCCTGCTCAGCTATCAAATTATCCATCAGCACATGCTGAGAGGATTTGGTTCACTAGTTGAGCCTCTGCTCGACATGCAGAAGATCCCCAGGTTCAATCTCCTGCATCTCCAGTTGAAAGGAGCAGGTAGTAGGTGATTTAAAAGACCTCTTACTGAGACCCTGGAAAGCTGCTACCAGCCTAAGCAGATACTACTGATTTGGATGGATGAATGGTCTGATTGAGTGGGCAACTTCATGTATTCAGGTGCACAGTCTGATCAGATCTTTTAAAAAAATATATTGCCCAGATCTGTGTTTTTGCTGCATTCCATAAGAGGCACCCCCTGATTTACCTGTGGCTGCTGCTGCTGCTGGTGTGGAACAAGGAGTGGTCACTGGAAAAGGACTGCTGCTGTGGTGGCAAGGAACCTCTTGGTGGCTAGAAGCCTCCAGGACAAATGCACTGGCACCTTGGCTGGTCAATTGTTGGCTGCCCTGGTTGGCCTGGTGTGGTGGGGCTTTGAAGGATGGAGAGCAAAAATCCCTTTGGTCCATCCTTCCCTTTTATAGGTCACTGCTACCATTGTGCCAACATCCATTTAGTTCCAGGTAACCTGCCCTCCTCAGCTGTGCATGGTGTACTATGGGTTATTCTGGTTTTCTGTTGTTTTTCTGTTCTCTTCAAAGCTTTAGGCTGGATCAATTTGGGGGAAGGCAATGCCTGTGTGCCTGCCTTCCCCATGTTGGTTATCTCTTATGGGGTTTTAGGGAGGGAACCATGCAGTGTTGGAGACTGTTGCCCTGCTTCACTCCAAGGCGGCAGAGGAACTACACAGAGGCTTGGGCTCATGTGGAACCACAGGACTTGCCATTTCATTGTTTACTCAGTGTTTACTCAGGAGAGGGTTGACAGTCAGGTGACCCAATAACTGAGTCCATGCCTATTCCATGCCAATGCTCTGATGGTGGTAATTAAGCTGTGGCCTCTTTTACTCCTTTAGTTTCTGTGCAGATCTGTTCCTCCACCTTTTCCCCTGGCCAAAAGACCACAATGGTCTACTTGCCTCTGCTTCTTTTGCTTATGCTTGTTTTGTGACCTTGTCATACATATGGCACTAACTGTGTCACTGGAACCAGAGATTTGCCAGGTCTCTCTCTTCTTCCTAATAGAGCTTGTTTTAAGTCACCAACCTTTCTACAGAAAATAAGAAGGAAGACAGGTAGAAGAGTGCAGATGGAATACTAGATGTGTGGAATGATAAGCTGTCTTGTAGCATTAGTAAAGAAGGACGGAATTAATGATGAATAAGCAAGTTTGAAATTATGACCATGTCCTAATCATAAGCCAGCAGCCATTGACAAATGCTTATTTATGATATGACTTTCTTGGACATAGCTGCCCTTGACACTCGAAGGAGCTTCAATTGTAGATTATATTAGAGCAGAAAAAGTAAGAAACTCTGCTGCACTCCCAGTGCTCTTGCACACAATAAAATGACTGCTTGGATTGTGCCCCAAATATGTTACCATTTTAGAAAGTTGTCTACAACCAAGACATTGGCAGTATTTCTATATTAGGCAAGGTGACATGAAAGTCAGCATAAGGATTTCTGCTAGACCTAGCAGAAGAAAACATATCAGTTTAACAAGGAAGTAAACATGTACACTTTAAAACACTGCATTCAGCCAGGGATTCTAAATCGTGTTTTAAGTTTTTAAGGTTATTTCTTATTCTGTACAGCAGTACCCTGTTGACTTTACAATGCAAGCCTTCCATAATTCATTCTGCTTGATTAGTGTCTTTGATGACTTGGAGTGTCAGCTCATGCAGGATTTGCAGCATGAAAAAAGGATACTGAGAGCTTTTTGTGTATTTTATGGTCTGACGAGTTGTATAACTATAGAGGTTAACTGCATAGTTTTCCTCCTAATACTTGAAGGAATCTTTTCTTTTGGAAACCCTCCTTCCCATGATCCACTACTCGAACCAAATGTATCACATTTTCTCCTGTCTGCTAGCATGTGCATGTTTAGTGTTGGTGTTACTCAAATTGTGCAAGGATCTTAGGCTAGATTTGCAATACATAACAAACCCTTCCTTAGCTGAGTAGTAAAGGGAAGCTTAGCTCTTGCAAGGAGGTGGAAGGCAGGCAGGATGAGAAAACTAGAGTTCTGGATGGACGATCTAGACAGGAAATAGCCACAGTTATATTCAGTATTAGAAACAGTAAAACACTGATGATGTCTTATAAAGTACTGAAATGTAACAAAGGTTTTATAATTATAAGAGTGAAAGTGAGGGGCCACAAGGACTTGCAGTGGTCATTTCCTTTTTACCTTCCCCACCATGGTGTCCACTTTATGGAATGGCCAGCATGAGGAGGTTAGGAAGGCTCTCACTTTCCTGGCTTTCTTCAAACTATGCAAAACAAAATTATTCAAGAGGACTTTTCTATGCAGGTAATTATGTCACACTGCTTCATACATTGCTTGGATAAATTATTAGAGATTGTGGTCTATAACACTGTATGTACGGTACTGTAACTAGGATCTGAATAGGTAATTTTTGCATCATACCATGTTAATATTTATGCATTGCTTCAGTTCTGTTTTTAGACTCCTGGTAGGGGTTAATCTGTGTGTGTCTTCCTACGCCTAGCTTGCCTTGGATTAATGAAGCGACTTCCCTTTACTCCCAGCTCTCCATTTGAAAGCCCCATCCCTGCCAATCTGCTTCTCCATGGGGAATGATCTCTGGGTGTCAACATGTCTCCCTGCACCTAGAGTGCCTAGGGGGAATTAGAATAATAGAATCATGGACTTGGAAGAGACCTCTGGGGTCATCTAGTCCAGATGATCTCCTCCCTCCTCTTGAAAACCAGAATCCTTGGCTAGTTCCATCCAGAGTTACTGGGGTGACTTCACTTCATTTGACACCCCCCCCCCTCCCACATACATAGAGTCATAGAATCATAGAGTCATAGAATCATAGAGTTGGAAGGGGCCATACAGGCCATCTAGTCCAACCCCCTGCTCAACGCAGGACTAGCCCTAAGCATCCTAAAGCAATTGACCAGCTTTACACACATTGACCAGCTTCTCCTTGGGGGCTGATCTGTATATGTCAGTCTGCCTTCCTGAACCTAACCTGCGTTTGGGGTCTTGTTTCAGAATCACTAGGGTGGCTTTCCTTTATTTGACCTCTTCCCCACACACACTGACCCACTTGAGCTATGATTAGATTGCATACTTGTTTGGTCAGGTGTTTGATGCCATGAGAAGTGGGTGGAAAGGGTCATGGTCATGGGAAGAGTATGCCATTACTTTCTCCTATGCCAAATGATCATGGGCAATATCCTCCAGTGGAGGATACCTCCAGCACATCATTGGGGGGTCTCTCTGTCCACTGTCCTTGCTCTTTTCCATATATACAGAGTTATCAATGGCTGCTGGAGCGTTTTCAGCATTGCTACCTAAGCCACAGCATGAAATTCTGTTTGGAAAGGAGGAGGATGACAGTGACTTGTAGGGGGTGGTGATGATGCATCCTCCTCTTTCACACACCAAAATTCACAATCCCAACTCCATGCTTTTCTACTTCCATTAATACACTCTCATCTAGCACTCCCTGGCTCAACACCAAGAAGCAGCTGTGCCTCCCACCTGCTCCAACCATAGACATAGGGACAGGAGTCCACTCCACTGCATGGAAATCCTTCCATACCCATGTGTGTTGGAGTGCCAAGTATGCTGTGCCCATGTTCAGAGGGGACAGGACCTGTAACTCTTGACCATCTCTGTTCTCCATAGGCACCTGCAAAGGATACACACAGTTTGTTACTGCCAGAGGAAGGAGTGTTGGCCACTAGTATGAGGCAGAAGGAGCCCATTCCCACCTAGCAGGGAAAGGCAAGGTGGGGTAAAGCAGGCCACTCAAAGAGGTGAGCCAGGCACTGTGGTGGGGACTACCAGGCAAGCCACTTCAAGAGGCCATGATTGTGGCTATGCCGCCAGTGGTAGGAAAAAGGCCAGGAGGGGCTCAGGAAACAATTACTCGCTTTATCTTCAAGATTATTGCTGTTGATTGCCAACCATTCTCAGTACATGTCAGCCTTTGCTTGCAATTCTGTCAAGGGAAATGATTGCTGGTGAAAGCATGGCTCCCCAACTAAAGATCACTATGGGAGAATATTGTAGTAGTATTATGACAACATTCACTCCATACTGCATCTAGTATAGTAGTTAGTATGGTATAGTGGTTAAGAGTGGTGGACTTTAATCTGGAGAACCGGTTTTGTCTGTACAGTGAGGAAGGGTGGGCCTGGGAGAGGGACATTGCCACCTGTAACTGTGTGGGTGGCTTCTTGGCAGGGCATGAGTGTTGTTCCTGACTGCCTTGACTATAGTGGAAAGGTCAGCCCAGGAACACGCATGCCCTCAACGGTTGACCCTACCCAGTAATTATGTTGTCTGCATGATGAGGGAAGGTAGACCCAGAGAGACCCAGCCACCTGCTCAGCAGTTGGTTACAAGGCCTGTCACCAGTAATGATGTTGTCTGTAAAGTGGAAATGCAGCCACCTGTAATGTGGACAATTGTTGTCCTCAGATAGCCCCCTGAATTCTAGTCTGCACATAATTTGTAGAGCATGTGGGGTGGTAAGCTAAGTAGGTCCACCATGAGTTTGATGCGTGTAGCACAAGGCCCATTCTATACACTCCAGATGATGATGATGATGATGATGATGATGATGATGATAGCCAGTTGAACCCAACACTTGGTGATCCTATGTCAAAACTGCCACCAGGATTTCCAGTCATACACAGCTTCATTTAGTTGTGTAATGTTCTGGCTGGTGTCCATTTTGATCGTATATAACCGCCACACTCTTTGTTGGCCTGGTTTCCTTTTTAAACTGACCAATCCTAGCATAATTGCTTTCTCCTATGAGTTAGATTGCATGATATGGTCAAAGTAAGTTAGCTGGAGTTTTATGATTTTGCCTACGTGGCTTTATGTGCTGTAGTATTTCCTTGTTCATGACTTTTGCCATCCATGGAATGCGCAGAAAACTTCTCCAACACCAGAGTTCAAATGAATTGAGTCTTGTCTGATTTTTTCATCATACAACTTTCACAATCATAAGTGGCGATTGGAAATACGATAGCTCTAACTATTGGTAGTCAGGCTTTGTCTTTGCTTTTCCATGTTCGGTTCAAACTCATAATTGCTGAGCAACCCAGAACAATCTGACATTGTATTTTCCATACTGTAATCACCAGTCTCATCAATGAATTTGCTGAAGGTCCCGGGGCCTCGGGAGGCATTCCTGGCCTTGAACATGGCCTTTTCAGTCCTTGCCCCTACTTGGTGGAATGAGCTCCCGAGTTAGCTGCAGGCCCTGTAGGGATTCTCTGAGTTCCGCAGGGCTTATAAACAGAGCTCTTCCACCAGGCGTTTGGTTGAGGCCAAGTGGGATCCCTAGAGTATTCGATTGGGTCCCCCCCCCAGCTCCTATTGCAGTGCTAGACTGCACTAGGAGGTTGATTGTACCTTCCCATCTGGTTATAGTCATCTATACTGAGGCCAATGCCCAGAGTATAGGGTAAGATCTTTTTAGGACGTTTAGTATACCACCATTTTGTATTTGTGGGTGTTGGAGTTGTTTTAATGGGATATTTTTAAACAATATTATTGTACTTTTTTTTGTTTTGTGAACTGCCACAAGCCAGTTTCTGGGAGCAGTGGTATAAAATACAATAACAAATAGATGTTCCAGAAAAACATCTTTTTCTACTTCATTGACTATGCTAAACCTTTGATTGTGTGGAGCTCAACAAATTGTGGCAAGTTCTTAAAGAGATGGGAATACCAGAGCATCTTATCTGTCTCTTGAGAAACCTATATGCAGGTCAAGAAACAACAGTGAGAATTGGGCATGGAATCACTGATTTGTTCAAAATTGAGAAAAGAGTTCAGCAAGGCTGTATACTGTCGCCTTGCCTATTTAACTTGTATGCGGAGCACATCATGAGAAAGTCGGGGTTAGATGAGTCACAAATTGGGATCAAGATTGCAGGGAGAAATACCAACAACCTCAGATATGCAGATGATATCACTCTAATGGCAGAAAGCGAAGAGGAGCTGAAGAGCCTGATGTTGGAGAAGACTCTTGCGATACCTTGGACTGCAAGGTGAACAAACTGGTCAGTCCTAGAGGAGATGAGCCCTGACTGCTCCTTAGAAGGCCAGATCCTAAAGATGAAACTCAAATACTTTGGCCACCTCATGAGAAGGAAGCACTCCCTGGAGAAGAGCCTAATGCTGGCAGTGATTGAGGGCAAAAGAAGAAGGGGACAACAGAGAATGAGGTGCATGGATGGAGGCACTGAAGCAGCCGGTGTGAACTTAAATGGACTCCGGGGAATGGTAGAGGACAGGAAGGCCTGGAGGATCATTGTCCATGGGGTCACGATGGGTTGGACATGACTTCGCACCTAACAAGAACAATAACAAATAAATAATAAATTTGTTATCCTAGAAAAATGAATTCTTGAACACATTTGATCTCTTCACCATCAATTGTTATTGTAACATTTCTGTTTTCTTGCAGTGGTCATTATTAATGTGGGAAAACACCTTCTGCTGCACCCCCTGAGATGGAAATGGGTATGGACATATGTCCATTGTCCCGCCTCAGGGAGTATGCCTTTAGATGGTAAGGAGTGGTGGTGACAGCAATGAAGGCAGTGGGGAGCACCCGAGGATCAGAAATAGCAGTGGTGGCAATGGTGACAAGGGGGAGCACACTAGTTGATGGGCAGTCATGGGGCAGGAACAGTAGCATCGGGGAGCGCACCAGTTGAGGTTGAGGAATGGTGGTGATGGCAGCAGCTGTGCACCAGAGCTGTGCACTGGCTCTCACCAGCCGTTGCACCCATGCCTCCTGTTGCTGTGGCAGAGGGCCCCAGCTGTGACTGGGTGGCTTGAGCAGAGCCATCAGAAGCTCATTCCGTACAAGATGGAAGTCCTGTGGCTGGAAAGGGAGGGGTCAGATCAGGCAGCACATTTGCTTCTCCTGGTGGGGATGCAATTGTCCATTGTGTCGCAAGCCAGGAATTTGGGGGTGATCCTGGATGCCTTGCTAAATATGGAAGCACAGGTCAAGATGGTCCCAGGCATTTTTCCATCTTCACTAGGCATGGGTACTAGCACCCTACCTTTACCCTGAACACCTAGGCACAGTGATCCATGCAACAGTTACCTCCAGAATTGATTTTTGTAACTCGCTATATGCGGGCCTTCCCTTGACCCACTCCAAGTACTTGGAGGAGCAGGGAGAAGGAAAGTGTTATTTCAGGAGCTGACTCAGGAGCTGACTGCTAGCTCCGCCCTCTGCTGAGTAGGCCTTTGTGCTATAAAAGGCTTTTGCTTGCCAGAGGAGGCAGTACCTGGAGGAGCTGGGAGGAGGAGAGTGTTATCTCAGGAGCTGACTGCTAGCTCAACCCTCTGCTGAGTAGGCCTTTATAAAAAGCTCTTGCTTGCCAGAGGAGGCAGTACTTGGAGTACTTGCTGCGACGTTGGCTGCTTCAGGCGCAAACAGCTGATTCGGACACTGAAGCTCCCAACCCTAATCAAGACCATTTCTACTAAGAAGGGTAAAATGCACATGGCCTTCTGATTGCAAATGCGGGATGGTAAACCATGTGTTTTCATCCCTCTTTCCATGTTTTCCCTCTGCCCCATCATGGCTTTTTGCCTCCCGACAAGGCTGCAAGGGAAAACAAGCCAAACTTCTGTCCCCCCCCCTCCTCCCACTCCTTGGCTTGTAAATGTCAGCAAACCACTAATCACAGCACAGCAATTCTCTCATGGACTGAAACTTTCTCTCCCCCCCCCCAAGCCCTGAAATTATTTTTTTAAGGCACTTCTGTGTTGCTATGCGTTAATGCCACAACACAGATGCATTTAAAATACAAAATTAACACTACCGCATTGATATGGAGAAACTCCAAAATAATACAGCATTCCTCCCCCCCCTTTTTGGGGGAGAGGATTTGTGTCCTTTTGGACCTTATTTATGTCTGGGTGGATTTCTGAGTATGGTCCCTGGAGCCCAAAAAGTCATTTTGTGTTAATCCTTGGCTTAAAAGCAAAATGCTTAGACTCCTATATGATCAGGAGAAGGATGCTCGATCACCTTTCCCATCTCATTCCCCACCTCCAGTGTAGCTTTGCAGTCGTGCTGCAACACAGACTGCACCATTAAAAACAAAATTACTCAAAAGATGAAAGGTATAGTGGAGGGCAGGTGTGAGGGCGAGGTGGGACAACACTTTAGAGACTATTGCACATTTCCCCCTCCATACAGGTTTGCCTCTGTTTGCTCACTGGTTGCTCACTAATGGGCCATTATGCACGGGGGGAATAGCGGTGACTAAAATCACCGATAATGTACGGTGCCGGCTGCAACCAGCTGCAGATTTGGTGCATGCCGCCGAAAAAGCCGCGTTAGCGAAACGCGGAAGAAAGCGCAGCTTTCGGGTGGCCGGGGCACAACCAGAAGCAGCACCGGGGTTGCCATGTGCATAATCAGTTACTATGAGTTTTGCCGCCGTTGCGTCCTGTCTCGTGCATAAGCGGTTTGCTTTGCTTCTTCCCCTCCGCGTTTTCCATGTGACCCGAAATCGCCGTTTCGGCAGCCCTGCATAATGGGCCAATGGGATGCGAGATAACAAATGGCAAATCCACTTTTTGCGATTTCCCTCATCCCGAGGCAAATCTGGGCAAAATGCAAGCTAGCACCTGGACAGCCTTGGGATGCAGGCAACATCATATAGAGGGGCTCTAAAACTCACCAGCAACCTGAGGCTGTCCAGGGGCAGATTCCTCATGCGGAAACAGGCCAAGTTCCTGCTGGCAGCAGAACCTAGTGGGTTTAAATAATGGGTAAAAGATAATGGCTAGATATTAGGATTTTTTTTACACTTAGAGTAGTTTAGCAGTAGAGTCGGTTGCATAGGGAGGTAGTGAATTCCCCCTCCTTGTTAGGCTTTGAGCAGCAGCTGGACAAACACTTGTCAGGAATGCTTTAGGCTGTTCTGCATTGAGTGGGGATTGAACTAGATAGCCTGTATGGCCCCCTTTAACTCTATGATTCTTCAGCCTCTACTGAAATGAATGAGAAAGTCCATGCTTATATTTGATCTTTGTATACATCTAACTACATATACATCTCTAGATCAGAACTACAGCTTGAATATATTTTAAAACAAATTAAATTCAAGCTTAAAATGGATTGTGCAAGCATATGCTTAGTTTCCATTAATTTCACTGGGGCTTCTACATACTTCAAGTCCTTTCCTGAACAGCTTCTCCCTCTCCCCCTTGAATCATTGACATAAGAGGCAATGCGGGGGGGGGGCATCAATAAAAGTCAAATATTTGCCAAAAGCAAGAGAAATCTTTCCAAGCTTTAGGAACATTCTGAGAAATTGAAAATATTAAAAGCACCCAAAACTATGAAATATTTGACAGTTCCCTTTTAAATGAGACTGTGTTAGCTATCGTAAATATAAAATACTATATCGCTTACAGTCATTTGCTGAACTTTCAAGGATTCATTTGGCTCAAGGCCATCACTGCCAAATGACTGAAAAATGGTAAGAATGTGTATGTGTGTGTATATACACATTCACAC
Source organism: Paroedura picta (assembly GCF_049243985.1). Taxonomy (NCBI): domain Eukaryota; kingdom Metazoa; phylum Chordata; class Lepidosauria; order Squamata; family Gekkonidae; genus Paroedura; species Paroedura picta. The sequence continues at coordinate 71,431,422 of NC_135373.1, read as the reverse complement.
AGAGGAGCCAATTTCTTATTCTTAAATCAGTCTCTTTATATTTGTGACACACTTGGTCATGTGCATCATATTATGTCAAGTTTCATCACATATTTTTCTATAGCCTACTGGTACTATCACTTTGCATTATAGATTTTAAGGAATACTGCTTCTTTTCAAGTCAGATTCAAAGGTGCTAATCACCTGACAAGTCTTCTGCAATCTTGATGAAAATAGCAGAATATTCTCACTGAATCCTATCTCTTCCCCCACCCCTTCAACCAATATCTTTCTGTAAATGCTGGAGCATCATCTACCTTGCAAATCTCAGGATACTTCACAGATGGCGAATCTCACATTACATCAGCTCCAGTGTCTTCATGTTATCACTTGTTACAAATTATTTAGCATCTGCCATCTTATTTGGAGATATGAATTGCACAAATTAATCTTGTAAATAATTCATCCTCCCCACCTTTTGCTTATAATCAGAAAGCTGCCACACTTAAGAATCTGGTTTGTTGAAAAGTTGTTATTGATTATTGCTTTTCATTTGCAGAATACTAATAAAACATCAAGACCTGAATATAAGTAGTGGAGGAAACCATTTGGGTTAAAACCAAAAGAAGGAGAGTCTCCAGCTGGTGTGTAAATGCACTGTTTGCAGGAACCTTTTCAGATATGGCCCTGAGAATTACCCATTGGTCTGATGAGATTTCAAGGTTAGATATCAACCATATGCTGCTATATGTGTTCAGACTTCTACAGGCATATCACAGAAAGTAATTTGATGAGGAAAAAAACCTTTGGATTTGACCCTGTTGTCATTGTGGTATGTCATTGCTACAAATGGTAGTTTGGTGGTTGATGGTAGTTTTGGTGGATGATGACTCACTTTTTACAATTTAAACTAGAAAAAAGAATTGTTCTTTGCCCACCCATAATAAGACACACAAATGTCACTGTGGACCAAATGAAAAGACGTTCATAAGTTTGTTTGCTAGTAGACTCCTAGGGAGCTGAACACAAAAATCCAATAAATAATTAGCTCTCCTGTGACAGGCTTCTGAATTACTGTGATACATTAATTGGACAAAATTAGCATGAATTAAGGCAAATAAGTATAACATGTAATTTATTACTTACTAAGCATGGTGCTGCAGTGGAAGCCTCAGATTTCCCTTAAGATTGCTTTAACAGCTATAATGCATTCCTTAATTTACTCTGTGGAAAATCAATTTTTTCAGAGTTCATTAAGCACCAATATGTTACAATGCAAATCCCCAGAGCACAGAGCCACAATACATTATGCAAATTTATGCCAGCATGGAACCAATATGTAAATAGCAATAATGCTATTGTCAGCTTCCTATTGATAACTATACTGTAAAAGCACAATACTTGAACTTCAAAACCATTGATGTGTTCACACATGTTTTTTTTTCTTCAAATGGCATTTCTTTGGAGAGCTGTAATCGCCTAAAGACCCCCATTCGCAGAGAGATGGCATTTTGTGCTTTTTGATGCTTTCAGGACAGTCAGTAATCTCTCAATGGAAACTCAATATTTCATATTTTAGTCAGCAACTATGAAAATAATTCATGTTGTATTATACAGTACATAAATATGAATGCATTCGTTGGCCATACAGGTCCACTCAGTGTTGTCACCATACACAGAATGAATAGCAATGAATAACAATTTGTATTTATTTCTAGACATAGAGGCCAGTGCACAAGGTATTTCAGTGGTACATAGGTACTGATATGGATTGGCCTTCCATTGGAGGGATAGGTCTAGGATGTAGCTGAAGACAAAATTGCATTTAGCAGTTGGGAGTGTGAGAATTACCCAAAGATGGGACTGGCCATACACTTAAAGTTTGGCATCCACTACTTTAAAAATAATTTATTTTTATCTGATGTTTTGATTACATAACATTTCTTCAATGTTTTACACAAGGAACCTAAAAAATCCCTAAATGCATAGAAATGAATAGACTCAATTGGGGGTGGGTGGGTCAATTCATATGTTCCACCTGAAAATACATTATATATAATCAGAATACTGTTGTTTCCTTCAGATCCAATACTGTGTGTGCACTGGAGGAAGTGAACAGCCCATGGGTATGCTGATGGTAATTATCTGACTTCCCACAGCTGGAAGCTGGGTTAATTTTATTTACTTTTCCCAAAGAAAATAAAGGCCACAATTTTTACCAAAGACACCAAGTAATTAAAACTCCCCAGCTTTGAAATCTATCACTGTTGTTTCGCAGGATCTCTTTTATTATGTAATAACATCAGGTAATTTGAAAGTTATTTCAGTTTGGCTGTGACAAGAACTTGGAAGATTTAGATTGTATGAATGGGAAAAGGTCACTCTTCACAACAGTCTGAAAAAGTATTACATTTTGTTTATTGTTGTTGAGATGTATGTTTATATTTCTTGTAACATTACAGTCAGATTTCAACTTATGAGTATGAGATATATATTAAACAGCTATAATGTGCCTTCAGCTTCCTTCTTTAAGATATAACTAGATTGGAGACTTCCAGATAGCAAAAATCAAGGTAGATATATTAAGAACTCCCCGAACTCCCCCCCCCCCGGAACCATTTGCCAGATGTTTGGAAGCAGTGACAGAATGGTTCGAGCAGAGTCGCTTGAAACTCAACCCCTCCAAGATGGAGTTCCTGTGGCTGGGAAGAAGGGGAAGTGCATTTACCCACCTTGGCGGGAGCGCAACTTACCATCGCGCCCCAAGCCAGGAATTTGGGGGTGACCATCGACGCCTCCCTGACTACGGAGGCGCAGGTCAAGAGAGTAGCGGGCCAGGCATTCTTCCACCTTCGCCAGGCCTGGCTACTAGCGCCCTACCTGTCCCCTGACCACCTGGCTACAGTGATCCATGCGACAGTCACCTCCAGATTAGATTTCTGTAACTCGCTCTACGTGGGGCTGCCCTTGTCCTCGATCCAGAAACTTCAGCTAGTGCAAAATGCAGCTGCTAGGGTCCTCACTGCCACACCTTGGAGGGCCCACATCCAGCCGGTGCTAAGGCAGCTGCACTGGTTGCCAATTGCTGTCCAGATCCGGTTCAAGGTTTAGGTTTTAACCTTTAAGGCTTTACGCGGGTTGGGACCCACATACCTGAGGGACTGCCTGTCGCCCTATGTGCCCCGCAGGGCTCTACGCTCTGCGGGAGAAAACCTACTAATGATAGTGTATTTCCAATCTGAAATGATGACTGCAAATGCAAGCTATTAACTAGATTATAAACCTGTTTTATTTTGCAATAATTCTAACAGTGCTGGTGTATCACTGGTTTTAGGTACTTTTGATGCAGGCCAGCTTGATGTAGCGGTTAAGAGCAGCAACCTCTAATCTGGAGAGTCAGGTTTGATTTCCTGTTCCCCCACATGCAGCCAGCTGGGTAACCTTGAGCTAGTCACAGCCCTATTTGAGCTGTGTTCACAGAACAGTTCTGTCAGAGCTCCCTCAGCCCCACCTAACTCACAGAGTGTCTGCTGTGAGGAGAGGAAGGGAAAGCCATTTTAAGCCACTTTGAGATTCCTCCAGGTAGTGAAAAGCATGGTATAAAAACCATTTTTTTTCTTCTTATACTTCAGTATATTTTATTTATGACATTTTAATTTAATTTGAAGTAACAATACTGGCTTTTCCCCCTAACTGGTTTATATATTGGTGTTTATCCTTACTCATATCTAGAGGTGTGAAAGCCTGGAAAATACTCTGTATCAGGGGAAACATTTTTTTTTTTTTTTGCGGGGAGAGGTAGGAATGACAGGAAAATTTTTTTTCACAGTCAGAGTAGTTCAGCAGTGGAATAGGCTGCCCAAGGAGGTGGTGAGCTCCCCCTCACTGGAAGTCTTCAAGCAAAGGTTGGATACACACTTTTCTTGGATGCTTTAGGATGCTTAGGGCTGATCCTGCGTTGAGCAGGGGGTTGGACTAGATGGCCTGTATGGCCCCTTCCAACTCTATGATTCTATGACAGACTGGGCTTGGTCTGACCTATAGGCCGTGTTTTCTCAACACATGGAGAGGCTTTTCTCTCTTCTCAGTAACCTGCCACCAACACCTGAATTGTGTAGGAATTGCCCACTGCTAGGGTCAGTACTCCCAGCTTCCCTTTATAATTCTGAGGACTTGCCTCTGTTTCTCCTGCTACTTAGCACCTGGCCACTACAAGTACAGCCTTATGTGCACCTGGAGGAATAGCCTCTTGCCAACTGACTGCCTTTCCCTGGTATTCATTTTAAAATAGCATGTCCAAGATGGTAGAGGTCTATGTGGTATAGATAACCACTACCAGGATCAAATGTTAGAAAGTATTTATTTAAAAGGAAAGGTTCACAAGCATACTCTTAGCATAGCACCAGATTGTGCAAGGTATTCAAAACAAAAAGATAAGACGCAGTGCTCTCTCTTTCCCTCTATACACGCCTTAAAGGTAAGATATCCCCTGTGCAAGCACCAGGTCATGTCTGACCCTTGGGGTGACGCCCTCCAGCGTTTTCATGGCAGACTCAATACGGGGTGGTTTGCCAGTGCCTTCCCCAGTCATTACCGTTTACCCCCCATCAGCAAGCTGGGTACTCATTTTACCGACCTCAGAAGGATGGAAGGCTGAGTCAACCTTGAACCAGCTGCTGGAATCGAACTCCCAGCCTCATGGACAGAGCTTCAGACAGCATGTCTGCTGCCTTACCACTCTGCGCCACAAGAGGCTCTATACATGCTCTGTCTATTATTAAATGTTTCTACAGAGTATCTATTATCATGCAGTGTTCTTCAGTTTTCCGGGCCAGCACAGGACAATGGCTGCTTCCTCCAGACCCGAGTTAAGACTTCTGTCTACTGTGATGGATTCAATACAAAAGAGAGCTTCCTCCTTGCTTCCAGACTTTTCTTTCTTTTCCACTTACCATGTCAGGCTGAATCAAATAAATTTCTTTTAAAGTCTCCAGGAGTTTCTTCCTGGAGTCCTTCTAGTCTTAATTCTTCCAAATCTCTGTTTCTTGCAGGGGGGAGGGAAGAGACTGGACCATCCTATTGTCTTTAGGTGAACCTGTTAGTATTTCTTAAGAGGTAACTGAGTTGAGACAGGAAAGCCATTGAACTGACTTCTCCCTTCTTGACTGTTCTCTGCCCAAAGAGAAAAACTTTAAAAACCTGGTAAATGTTTTACTCAGGTGAGACCTGTCCCTCAAAAATGCATTTATTCACAGGTGGACATACTGAAAAAAGCTCCTATGAAATATTTTTTTCTTTTTGAATGATTGCAATTCTTTCAAAGACAATATGAGCATGCTGTAGACACAAGCAGCTCTTATCCGAACATTTCGGCAACTAAAATCTCATATCTGATGAAGGGAGCTTTTACTATCAAAACTTATGTCCCCAAAATTTTATTCGTCTGACTGAACTGACTGGACTGGAATCTAGCTATTCCACAGCAGAGCAACATGGCAATTATTTGCACTTAGAAGGACAAAGGTTAAAGGAACTATACAAGAGAGTGATTGAGATTAGCAATGCAGATCTGCTACTGGCACATTTTGGTTTTTTTGTGGCCTGAGGCTATTATGATCTGCCTATGCTAGCCCACAGATTGGGAGGAGAGGGGGGTGAGACACTGTCCAGTGAGAGAATGCCATCATTTCTGAGACAAGGGAGGTATAGCGGTGAGGGAAGGATTAATAATAGGGGACAGCAATGTATGCAGGTCTACGGAGGCCTCGATTGTAGGGTTCTCACAGTTGACGGCCTGGTTGATATGCACGGTGCCCTTCCGACTTCCATCCCATCCCCAAGTTTGGGGGAGAGAGGGCTAGGGCGCAGCCAGTGCTGATGCTCTGCAATGCCAGGCCGATTAAGAACAAGTCCTCAATCCTGTGGGATTATTTCGTGAGGCATGAGTGGACCTGGCATGTGTAACCGGTACCGGGGTGTGTGAGGGTGAGAGTGTTACTCTGAAAGATCTAGTACCACCGGGGTTCTCGGTCTTGAACCAGCATCAGCTCCATGGTGAGGGGGTGGCAATCCTGGTCCAGAACACCTACCCCTCCAAGGACTCTCCTGGCACAATTGATTGCAGGGGTGGAATGTGTTGGCCTGGGATGGGAATCAGTCAAGAATGTAGCCATCTGGGTGGTGTACCACTTACTCACTGCACCCTCAGATGTCTTGCCTGTTGAGTCGAGGGGAACTTCAATGTCCATGTGGATTTGTCATCTCCAGGACTTGGCCCGGACCTGGTGACAGCCATGGCAACACTGGTGTTCCCACAATTTGTTGCTGGCCCCACTCATCAGGCTGGCCATACCCTTGATTTGATCTTTGGGGAAGGGTAGAGGTAGATCTGATGGCAAATAGCATCATCCCATGGTCAGATCACCATAACCCTGAAAGCTTGGCTAAGGATACCACCCCCTCTCTGAGTGATGGATGTATTTCAGTCCGCCCACAGAGACTTACGGAATCTAAGGGATTCCTGAATGCTCTGTGGTATCTGATGCCCTCCGGCGTCTCATTGGAGGCCTTGGTGGAGGACTGGCCTGTTGGCCATCATCAATGAGATTGCTCATAAGCACCCTCTCCACCCTTGCCTCAAACAGGCGCCTTGGTTTCCCTCAGAGCTTCAGGAAAGGAAGACGGCTAGAGCGAGTGTGGTGGAAGACTCTCAACAAGGCAGCAGGGTGATCAACTGAGGGAAATTGTCAACCTCTCCCTTTCATTGGGAGAGTTCCCTCAGGCTCAAGGTGGCAGTGGTTCATCCTCTTCCATTGTTGGATCCATAGGACCCCACCAGCTAGCACCTGGTATTGCATCTTGTGTTCCTGGGTAAGGTAGTTGAGAGGGTTGCTGAGGACCAGCTCCAGGCATTTTTGGAGGAAACTGCAGCCCTGGATCCCTACCAATCTGGCTTCTGTCTTGGCCATGGGGTGATGACCATGTTGGTCACTTTGGTGGATGACATCCAGTGCCAACTGGACCAAGGTGGATTGGCCGTTCTCATGCTATTAGATCTGTCAGCATTTGATGTGGTAGATCATGAGTTATTGGGTCACAGCCTTGGTGACACAGGGACAGCCTTGAAATAGCTGACCTCCTTTCTTGAGAAAGGTCACAGAGGGTTGCAGTAAGGGAGGACCCCTTTGTACTCACATGCGGGGTGCCGCAGGGGGCAATATTCTCTCCCACACTTTTTAACAACTACATGCACTCTCTAGCCCAGTTGGTCTAGAGTTATGGGCTGGGCTGTCATTAGTATGCAGATGGCACCCAGCTCTATTTCCAAATCTCCCACGCAGAAACATTTTCTAGTTGTTTGGAATTAGTGGCTGGGTGGATCAGGAAGAGTCATCAATATGCAGATGACACCCAGCTCTTCCTCCTGATGGATGGCCACCCTGACTCTCCCCCAGAAGCATTAGCCAGCTGCCTGGAAGCAGTGACAAGATGGCTCAAGCAGAGTTGTCTGATGCTCAATTCTTCAAAGACAGAAGTCCTGTGGCTGGGTAGGAAGGAGCCATGTGAGGAAGCGTGCCTGCCCACCCTAGATGGTGTACAGCTTTATACAGCTCAATCAGCCAGGAACCTGGGCATTCCAGGACTTTGTATTACACTGTGTCCGGAACCATTCAGTGATCTATCCCCTGGTTTTCATCGCCAACTGATATTAATTGGTTACCATGCTGATTCCAATTGCTTTGAGGCATTGTGGGAGGAGTTATGCATTTTTGACTGGCATCAATTAGATATTTTGGGGTTTGTTAGTGATAATGTTTTAATGTTTTTATGAAGTGGGTTTATGATGTTTTATGCTATGTTTTATTGTGAACCGCCATGAGCCAACTGTGCTGGGAGTGGCGGTATAGAAATATAATTGATTAATAAATAAATACATAAACAAACAGCTAAGTGGCAGGAAGCAGACTGCTTTTTGTTGAGAACAGAAAGCATGAATTGCCACAAACTGCTTTAAAAGTTCATGGAAGCTTGCAATAGTAGTTAAGAACCCCAAAAGATCAAAGTAATGAAAATGAATGTAAGCCTATGTAGGGTAAAACATAATTTTTAAAATTAAGTATTAATATTTATTAAAATTAAAAATCCAAGGCTTACTGCATAGTCTTAATAAAATCAGTGCATATACTCATACCAATACCTCCACTGACCAGATGTGTTTCGACGTTACCGCCTTTATCAATGGTCAGGCAAGAAATCAAAACAGCATACATAAAACACAAGGATTACAAAGATGGTTATATACAGAGTTAGCTCTTATACATACAATGATATATACTTTGGACACTATGGATCTTAGTCAGTTCTGTGGATCAAAGGGTCGGATAAAGGCAGGCCCTGGTCAAGGTAAGCACATTCAGTGTCCAGTAAGTGTCAGAAAGTTTGCAATGGTAGACCTATCATGAACTCTTGTTCGTGAACCACAAACAAGGCAAAATTCATCTCAAATTTTGTTTTATGGTTGGTTCATGCCCAACCCTAGACAATACATGAGTAAAAAACATTTCTCGATTCTTTCATTGTATTTCTCAGGGTCCCTCCCCCCCCCCCCACTGGATGGAAATGAAAATTAAATAAAAACACAAAGACTGGAGTAATAGAGCAATTTCCGTCAAGCCATAGGTTACTATGAATACATGGCTAGCTCGGTAGAGAAAACAGCAGAGGTTGAACTTTCTGTGAGGCACTGGTGTATGAAAACGATGCTTGACCTTGAGGTCAGAGTTCACAGCTCATCAGAGAACAGTCATAAAGGCACAGATTTTTACACAATGCTGTGATCAGGGGATGTCCTTGGGAAATCATTCCTTGTTTGCAGAAACCATTGGTTGCTGTCAGATGAAAGCCTCTTTAAAGTATTGTAGCAAACTGGACCATGATACCAAATATTATTACTGATGTGGGTATGAAATTGTTACAGACATGCAATGCCCTATGTGATCCAACATATCAAATGAATGTATAAAATTGTGGAATGAAATCCCTGTAGTTGAGAGTCTTCCAATATACCTTATCAGATTCAGGGCAGGGTATAGTAGACTTAAAATCTTAAAACTGATGAGAAAAACTAGAATTATTTACAAAGAGCTAATAGATCAGATGGAGGGTTCTTAAGTCAGTTACTACAGTCAAATAACTGGCTGAATCCATGGCAAGATTGCACTTTATGTTTCAATGAGTTAAGCCTTCCTGTCTGAATTCAGTAGGTGGGCAAAAAGAGATGTCTGCTGGTCCAGACAATGAAATTTCCCAGTTGATGAGAGATCCTTGTAATCATCAGCAAGGCTGACAAAAGCGAACAGATATGCTGCTGATTCTGTGCATCGTATATCTTTCAACAAGGATAATGTTGAATCCCATCCACATCCCAGTGCCCATGGTATCTGGTACCATTTTGGACCACTACTTGTATGAGGCATGGAGAAAAATTCTCAAGACAGGATTAGTTTCTCAGGCTCACCCCCACCCTCCTTTCTTATGTGATTTGTATTATTGTGGTGAAATAATGGCTGACATCACACCATCCTTAGAGGAGGCAAACACTGAAACTTTTACAGTTACTTCTGAGATCAAGCTACTAGTCAGAAGTGGGGAACACTTAACACTTAGGTGGTAGTTGCCTTTTAAGGTGGCAATTTGTTTCTGCTTCTGAAACCCAAAGGTAGAGACTTAGATATTGTACCTGTGTAAAAGAGGGTCATGGCTTTTTCATCCATTCTTTTCTTTTCCTTTTAATTCCCTATCACCTGTAATCCAGCATGTATTATGTAGTGCAGAACAGGAAGGAGGTCTGTAGTAAATGCTGCTTTATGGAGCAAGCAGTAGGAAGTGCTACACTCTTTTCCCTAGAGGCTGAAAGCTTTTACATCAATCAGCATGCTGACAATGACAGCCTTGAATTTGCTTCTGAACTTAATCTGTACCGTTAGCTGCATGGCAAATCATTATATGGTGTTCATTTTTTTCAAAAATAGAGAAATACACATAATCTGAACACTGAGGGCCCCATACGGCCATTTTGCCTGACTTTTACTCTGAGCACATTTTTGACTGATCTGTTCTTTCTCTAAAACCAAGGCAGAAGCAGGGTGTGCTTTTTCTTAAGCAGAGTTCCTGAACAATGACTTACCGTAAAACTGAAGTGCAGTTATATTCTACGAAAGAAATAAGAGAACTGAGTGTAAATTTTGGAGTGTAAATGTTATATATTTGAAATGATCTGATGGGGCACCATAATTGTGATTAAAAGTACAATTGGTTGAAAAAATATATGTCTACTTTACTTACGTATACACACATTTCAGCCACAGTGATCTTTAGTTGTCTTTCAATACATCATAACCAAGACAGTGTACCTATATGAGGTACAGAGGATCCTTCAAGTTACTGTAGTTTTGTATCAATTATCCTATATTTAGGAAATGGTCAATCTGCAGTTCAGTTCTAAGCATGTAGGATCCATTTATTTCAATGGATCCTCTTTCCAAATATGGCGTCTTCTGCTGTGATCTACAAATTCCCTCAAGAGTGAGTTTTTCCTTGCCTTGTCTTTGAGGCATTCTGTATACTCTGCTTATAAAGGCTTTTGATGGCAGGGGTGTTGCTTTGCATTTGATCTAATTTTTTTAACCAAAGTTCATCATAAAGATGGCCTCAATGAATGATGCCAGTTTGTTTTATTTATTGACTTGATTTGATTTGATTTGATTTCCATACCGCCCTTCCATATGGCTCAGGGTGGTTTACATACAACATTATAGGGGATGTTAGAAGAGAAACTAGAGACTATCTTGGTGGCTGATGTTTTTGTTTTTGTTGTAATGTTTGTGACAGGGCTTAACATTACAATTTGCCTCAAGGGTGTGTTAATGTTTCTAGCAAGCCAATAAATTACAGAATGCAAAATCGATTTGCAGAACTTGCTTTCATGGAATGTAGTGGTAGCCACAAGTGTAAATGTCTTTAACAAGAAATTATACAAATTCTAAGAGAGTAGGTCCATCAAAGGTAATTATCTAGGAGGGCTAGGTGGGACATTTATGTTCAGAGGAAGGGTCCCTCTGAATGCCAGTTGGGAAGTGGCAAGAACAATAGAAGGTTTTGGCCTCTGAGCCCCTGCTTGTGGCTTTCTACTGCCTGGTTCAGGCCACTGTGGGAAACAGGATCATAGACGGGGCAAACTGTTGGTGTGATTCAGTTGTACTCTTCCTATATTCTTATGTTCAGATCAGGACTGCTTCCACAGTACAACCCTTCACTTGTTTGGCAATTTCCCTCTCTTTTCCATACCACTTGAACATACTGTTCTGTGCAGTTTACTTCCAGATGCATAAGATGTCAGCCTATTTAGGACAAAAGAACAAGGAATAGAAATTGGAATAAAATAACTACCAGCAAGTCACAGCTGAGTTATGGTGACCCAGCAAAGTTTTCAAGTCACAGTTTATGGTGACCCCATTGGATTATCAAGGCATGAGATGACGAGAGGTGCTTTGCCATTGCCTGTCTGTGTGTAGCCACCCTGGACTTTGTTGGTGACCTCCCATCCAAGTACTAACCAGGGCTGACCCTGCTTAACTTCTGAGGCTACCCTTTGCTACCCAGGTCAGTATATAGTGTGTAGGAATTGGCCTCCATTGTTAGAGTCATTTCCCACCTTTCTTAACGGTGTCTCCTGTCCAAGTAGAGTCATCAGTTAGTGCACATCATTTCTCCTAGACACAAGAAGGAGTAATTTAGCCCTTCTAAAACAGGATGAACAGATAGGGGATAGAAAGCTCTATAGCAGACACTAGCCCTTTGTCAACTGTAGGCAAGTGTATCCCAGCTTTTGCCAACTGAGTTTACTCAAGAAACATAGATGATGAATGAAGAACACAAATACCCTGTTTACTCAAAAAGATTACCCTGAATGTTAGACTTTTAAAAAGTGATGTGTATAAAACTGTTACATGCATTCAATATTGTGACTGGACATAAATGTAAAGATGTTTTAGAGGAATTTTACTATGCATTTTTTATAATGTACCTATCAATTATACAATTTTATATATTTTAAATTTTGTATTGGCTCCCTGATTATGTAATTTTCTGTTGTGAAATGTTTTTTTTCTTGCTATCTGTTTTATCTGGCCACAGTGCTGTATTAAAATAAAATTGAATTTGAATTACCCTGTTTACTCAAAAAGATTACCCTGAATGTAAGACTTTTAAAAAGTGATGTGTATAAAACGGTTACACACATTCAATATTATGACTGGACATAAATGTAACTTGTTTGAGGATCTAAACTGAACCCTTTTGCTTTTGATGGCACACTGGGGGGGAGGGCTCTAGTCTTGCTTTTGAGAAAATATGTAAAGTACAGGACAACAGTGATTTATCCTTTTTAGATACTTCCTAAGTGTCTTGGTTTTGCCTTCACAGCAATCTCTCTATGAAATCGGCATGTATCCTTCTTAGTGAAGTTCTTTGCTTTTATTGTAAATGCATCACACAAGTCCAATATACAGTAAAGGATTGGTTAGAATACGACTGCCACACAAGCCGTAGTTTACTCAAAACCAACTTCTTCCTATGTAGTGTCCTGTATCATTATATTTCTGTGCAAAAAGTTAAATTTATACCTGATTATTATCAGATTTTTGTGATGTTTCCAGTATGTGTAGAGAAACGAGGCCTCATTGTACTGATTGTTGTGGGTTTTTGTAGGTCAGTAGTACTCCTTGTTAAGATGCTTTATAACATTTTAAAGGCCTTTGTAAAAACTCTCTCTAAATTGGGATGTGTGCCCAGATTGCCTGTATCTCATTCCCGTGGCTGCTGCTGAGCCCAAAAGGATAGAGAGAAAATATTAAAATAATAGGGGCATACAGCAGAGTGTTGTTGGTGGCAGGACTTCAGCTATGGAACTGTTGAGATCAAACAGCAAGGCTGACCTTTTTTCTGAAGCCTTACCTTATTAAAGGCTTATTTCTCAGGCCTAAATAATGAAAAGGAGCTTTTGGGAAAATTGGAGAAGGGGGAAAAAAAGAAACAGGCAGCCTGAGAAGTGGAAAGTTTTGACCCCACTGTACATGAGTACTACCTTTATATTCTTGCCCTGTACTTAAATACCATGGTGACAAATGACACTGAAATAAGGGAATAGACATTTCTTCCACCCCTACCACCACACAAGCTTTGTGTTTATAGAAGATGCCTGCAGGAAATAACTCTTTGCACCTGCAAACATTCTTAAGGGTCTACATCTTTAGTGACCCCTCAGTCTGGTTGTAGAAACCTGGAAGCGATTTCTGTCATCATTACTCGATCACTCAGCCAGAGGGGATCACCTCCTGGTATCGTGATGCATACATTTAGGGCTTATTTCCTCTCTGTGTGGTGTGAAACTTCAGGGAGAGAGCACACAAACACGTCTATTTTATATTATATCATTGCTCGTCTGGTTTCCTAGATAAGCAGCCACATGGGTTGCTGTGTTATATAAAGGTATACAAGGAGATCTTGTTTCCGCTCTCCCCATTATTTCCTTGTTCCTGTCCCTGAAAACCCGTGTTGCTTCTCCTCTTTTCCTGTTCTTTCTATCAGTCCCACCCGACATACAACTTATTGCCATTTGCCCTTCTGTCTTCAGCCCCACCCTGCAGCCTTTGCCTAGGAAAACTATGGCTCAGTTGCATGGTGTTGGCTGATGGGCCAGGCTCACTTGCATGGTAGGGAATCCTCAAGGACTTGGGGGACACATCACCGTCCCTTGTATCCATTGCCCCACATGATTTTCTCTTTCTCTCCTTCTGGAAATCCCCCCCTCCAATTCTCTCTCATTTCCTTGCCTCATTTTCTTCTCACCAACCCGCCATTGTTGCTTCCCATCTTCAGCAATATTTATTATTTCATGTATACTTTTTCCTTTATCCACTGTGGGACCAAAGCAGCTCATATCATTCTTCTCTGTGTTTTATCCGCACAACAACCCTGTAAGGTAGATTAGGCTAAACATATGTAATAGACCCCAAATCTCCCTATGAGCTTCCACAACAGGATGAGGATTTGAACCCTGCTCTGAAGTTCTAACTGGTACGTCACATTGGCTTTCATATGGAGGCTGCTGTTGAACCATAGCAAGCAGCCAGACCTAGCTGGCTCACACAAGTCGGGTAGTGTGAAGTCACCTAGTAGTTGCTATCAGGCCTGGCCCTGATGATTCATTCCTTGAGGCCAAAACAGCCCTGGAAAGGACACTGCCCCATGCTTTTTACTCACAGAAAGGAAGCCTGGAATACTGTGGATTCCTATAGCTAGCCAGTGTAGGAATCTGTTTTTTTTTTTTTAAATACAGGCACTCCTTTAAACATTTTACATTTCTTAACCCCCTGCAGCACTTCTTAAATGCTGCAGCCTGCATTTTATTTATTTTTTAGATTTCACTTTTTTTCCTGCAAACCTGGGGCATTTTTCAGATTTGTAGAAAGATCAGTCTGTAGAAAGATCTGTTCACAGATCCAATTATTGGATTTAAGTATCTTCAGATTTGGTCAACATAGCTCTTAGAATATACAGGTGAGGGCATCTTCAAGGATATCTGGGGGCATCTCATGTCCCCCTCTCTCATTATATCTTTCTATTTCCTGAAACCTCCATAGCTTCTCCCCTTCTCTTCCTTCCCTCCTTTCCAGCTACCAGCCAGCCAACCTTTATCTGTCAGCCTGTCTTCAGCTTTTCTGGTATTTGCCAAGTTAATTCATTGTTGTTCATGCTAAGATGGGTATGATAAAGAACCAAAATGGTAGGGACCTAACAGAAGCAGAAGAGATTTTTAAAAGGTGGCAAAATTACACAGAAGAACTATACAAGAGCGAGCTTAACAGCCCTGATAACCACGATGGGGTAGTCACTGACCCGGAGCCAGGCATCCTGGAATGTAAAGTCAAATGGGCCTTAGAAAGTCTGAGCAACAATAAAGCTAGTGGAGGTGACAGCATTCCAGTTGAATTATTCAAAATCTTAAAAGATGATGCAGTAAAAGTGCTACACTCAGTATGCCAGCAAATTTGGAAAACTCAGCAGCAGCCATAGGATTGGAAAAGATCAGTTTACATTCCAATCCCAAAGAAGGGCAATGCCATTGCACTCATTTCTTATGCTAGCAAAGTTATGCTCAAAATCCTACAAGCTAGGCTCCAGCAATATGTGGACCGAGAACTTCCAGAAGTACAGGCAGGATTTCAAAGAGTCAGAGGAACTAGAGATCAAATTGCCAACATATGCTAGATCATGGAGAAAGCTAGGGATTTCAAAAAAAACATCTACTTCTGCTTCATTGACTATGCAGTTTTGTAAACTGCCAGAAGCCAGTTTCTGGAAGCAGTGGTATAAAAATACAATAACAAATAGATGTTCCAGAAAAACATCTATTTCTGCTTCATTGACTATGCTAAAGCCTTTGATTGTGTGGAGCTCAACAAACTGTGGCAAGTTCTTAAAGAGATGGGAATACCAGAGCATCTTATCTCTTGAGAAACCTATATGCAGGTCAAGAAGCAACAGTGAGAATTGGGCATGGAATCACTGATTTGTTCAAAATTGAGAAAGGAGTTCGGCAAGGCTTGTCACCTTGCCTATTTAACTTTTATGCGGAGCACATCATGAGAAAGGTGGGGTTATATGAGTCACAAATTGGGATCAAGATTGCGGGGAGAAATATCAACAAATTCAGACATGCAGATGATACCACTCTAATGTCAGAAAGCAAAGAGGAACTAAAGAGCCTCTTGATGCAGGTGAAGGAGGAGAATGCAAATGTTGGCTTGAAACTCAACATCAAGAACACGAAGATCATGGCATTCGGCCCTCTTAATTCCTGGCAAATAGATAGGGAAGAAATTGAGGTAGTGACAGATTTTAGTTTCCCGGGCTCCAAGATCACTGCAGATGGGGACTATAGCAAAGAAATTAAGATGTTCCTGGGGAGGAAAGCTATGGCAAATCTAAACAGCATCCTAAAAAGCAGAGACATTACCCTGCCAACCAAAAGGCTATAGTCTTCCCAATTGCAATGTATGACCATACGGAA
Source organism: Paroedura picta (assembly GCF_049243985.1). NCBI lineage: Eukaryota > Metazoa > Chordata > Lepidosauria > Squamata > Gekkonidae > Paroedura > Paroedura picta. Next base: position 71,415,311 of record NC_135373.1, on the reverse strand, counting down.
GGCCGAGCATCAAAGAATTGAGGCTTTTGAACTCTGGTGCTGGAGAAGACTCTTGCGAGTCCCTTGGACTGCAAGGTGAACAAACCAGTCAGTCCTAGAGGAGATCAGCCCTGACTGCTCTTTAGAAGGCCAGATCCTGAAGATGAAACTCAAATACTTTGGCTACCTCATGAGAAGGAAGGACTCCCTGAAGAAGAGCCTAATGCTGGGAGCAATTGAGGGCAAAAGAAGAAGGGGACGACTGAGAATGAAGTGGCTGGATGGAGTCACTGAAGCAGTCAGTGTGAGCTTAAATGGACTCCAGGGAATGGTAGAGGACAGGAAGGCTTGGAGGATAATTGTCCATGGGGGCGCAATGGCTTGGACACGACTTCGCAACTAACAACAACAGCAACAACAACAACAAATCATTTGTCGCAAACTGGTAACCAGCTTCCCTCAATTCTCCGGCCTGCTATAAAAAGAGACCATGCTTAATTTCTAGCTCAGTCAGATGGAATTGCCTCAAATTTGGTCAGACAAGCTTAGGGGCTGCAAAACTTTGTTCCAAAAGTTCAACAGCTTTCCTTTAGGATCTGAAGCTTGGGGTTCTAAAGTTCTGTAGAACCTTAGAAATCAGTCTTGAAGGGCTTTTGCACAATTTTCCTCAGCTGTGGTCTTGGAAGAAGAGCAGAGAAGCATTTTGGGGACATTGGGGATAGCTTTGATCCATTAAGCATGCTAATTTCAACACAAAATAACTCACAAAAATTTGGTTCCAGTCTAGTAGGGGAATTTTGTGACAGAATAAGGCTGATAAACAAAGCAGCAGTTTTATAAAGAATTTTTTTTCACTTTATTTAAATAATCCCCTTGTGTCACTTTTTATTAAGTACAAAGGGCTTGAAATACTTAGGTGTGTTTTTATGCGTTGTATAAAAGACTTGTCTCAACAAAGATAGAAGAAAAGAGGAAGGTCATAAAGTATAAGAAAAATACACTCTCTTTTCAATGTTTTTTCTTTTAAAGTGCCCACCCCCAAAGGAACATTTGATTGCTTCCTGAATGACCCTCAAAATCTTGTGGAATGAACCTGTTGTCTCCCTTTTAGAGGAGACAATATTATTTCATTCCAACTCCATTGTTATGTAATTATCGGATGCATATAATAAATGAAAGGTAATCAGCAATCTTTAATCAAATGGGGTGCTTGTCCTCCTTGTGATGAGTCCTTGGGAAATGGATGGCACAATTTTATTTTGCTATAAATTGTTCAGAATAATTGTCTTACTAGATGGCTTGCACATTCCTTCTGCTGCTGCAGCCTGCATCAGAACTCGTTTTTACCTTACTCATTCCTGAAATATTTTAATGAAATTTCTGAAAGTTTCTTGTGATACTGAAAGTGCCAAGCATACAATATTATTTCCAATATTGTCTCTTTTAGCCTTCCAGTAATCTCTTTGGTTGAGGTCAGGGTGGTGACTAGAGTTTTGCTCTGCATATCCCCCCCCCCTCATTTCTATTTCTTACTTTCAACGATCAAGACCTCCCCCCCCCCCGATCATCTTGCCTGTGGTCTTTAGCTGGGTCCATTGGCTGGAACAGTGGGGCTGGATGTAGCTGGGTTGAGATTTTAATTAAGCCATCATCTGTTGTTATTATCTGAACACAGCCCGTGGCGCCATGGCGCCGCAGACTAAATAAAGCCGTAAAGGCTTTGTGGGAGGAGTTAGGGCGGGCTCGTTCCGGGATGAGGAAGGGTGCCGATTGGCCCCTTCCTCCGGACAGACCATCGGCCAGGCCAATCGGCAGGCACAAAGCGCCTGCCGATTGGCCCGGCTGATTCCCGCCCTGCCGACAAGGAAGCAACTGCGAGCCGCGCAGAGCGTGGCTCGCAGTTGCTCCTTTGCCGGTGGTCTGACGTGTCGGGAGGCACGAAGCGCCTCCGACGCATCAGGCTGCCAGCAAGGGAGCCTCCGGCAGCTCCGAGCGACTGCCGGGGGCTCCCATGCCTACCGCCCGCTGTATTTTAAGTACAGCGGGCTTGATTACTAGTTGTATATATTGTTGTACGGGGTTTTATGCGGATTTTATATTGCAATTTTAATGCTTATTTGTGAACCGCCATGAGATGTCCAGTTGTCAGTGGCGGTATATAAATAGAAACATAAATAAATTACAGTATTTCTATTCTCATTACTGTGTCCCCGTTAGGATATCATATTCCTTGTGTTTGGAAACATGGTTGACTTAATTGTTTTGATTGCACAGTTTAGATTTAAACCACATGACATAAGTGAGCAGGTCTGCTTATGCTAATTTGCTGCTCAGCCTCTACCCATATGGATGAACAGGTAACTTCTATTTCAAGGTATCTGAAAGATTATACCTCAAATGAAACTTGGTTGGTCGTAATGCTGCCACTGGACTTTATTATTATTTTTTTAAGTTTCAATGCTGTTCACTTAATAAGATCTGCCTTTCATGGATATATTGGTACACGGACCAAGTAGGTGTAGGAATCTACCAATCAGACTAACTAGCTTTTATAGTCACTTTGCATAAATGTAAATGACTCCAGCAAGTGCTGAGTAGTTGCGCTTTGGGATTACCTAAAGCTGACTTTCTGCTATTTAATTTTCATTGATTGTTTTCTTTGAAGATTGCTGTAAGAGTTGTAAATGGCTGATATTTTATTTAGTCTATAAAAAGAAATAATATTTTATTTAATGTAAGTGTCTGTTTAGTGCCTCTTGTAGTGCATTCTGATTGCTTTTGGTGACTCAAAGTAATATTTAATAACTGTTAGTTTTCTTTTAAGAGAGTTCTTGCCAAAGAAACAAGAGTCTTACAGCTACATGGATAATTAACTTGAAGCTTGTCTGTCTCTGGGGGGACATCAGATATGTAAATGAGGAACTTAAGACTTAACAAGACATGCTGGGAATCTCTAAAAGTTTTATTACATGGAAATACAAATGTTCAGAGTTCTAAATCCTTGTTTTTTTATTACAATATCAATACATTTGAAAACACAGTATATATTTTCTGTTATACAGGGCATGAAAAAAGAATTGAGTTTTCCTAGGGATGATGTTAAAGTTCTGAACTGCTCTCTGTCAGTGGCAAGAAAAAGCAACCACCAAATTTTGCAGCAGTCAGATTATTGTTTCATCATCTTCTGTACCCTGTGATAGGTATCCCTTGAAATATTAAAGACATATTTGGAATACTGGAAGAAGAAATTACAGAAGGAACTGCAGCACTTGACCGTTCCAGTCTGGCTTCTGTCCTGGTCATGGAGTGCAGACAGTACTGGTCGCCCTGACGGATGGCCTCCGGCATCAGTTGGACAGGGACGGCACAGGTTTCCTAGTACAATTAGATCTATTGGCAACATTATTAGTTATCAGTTATACATGTTACAGACTGTTTTATGTATTGTTCTCTGTTATGATGTAAACCGCCCTGAGCCTCCGGGGAGGGCGGTATATAAGTATGATAAATAAATAAATAAATAAATAAATAAATAAATAAATAAATAAATAAATAAATAAATAAATAAATAAATAAGCATTTGATGTTGACCACAAGCTGTTAGATGGTGGCCTTGCTAGAGCTGGAGTTTGAGGGACAGCCCTCTAATGACTGATCTTTTTCCTCCAGAACTGCAGACAGAGGGTAGTTGTGAGGGAAGAGAGGTTGCACTGCTACCAACTCTCCTGCAGAGTGCTGCAAGGGGCACTACTCTCCGTCATACTGTTTAACATCTATGTGCTCTCTCTGGCCCAGAGTTTTGGGCTGGGTTGGGCTTTATCTTCTAATGGATGGCTGCCCTAACTCCCCTCCCCTGGAAACTTTTGCCAGATGTATGGAAGCAGTGATGGTCTGGCTCAGTCAGAGTTCCCTGAAACTCAACCCTTCCAAGATAGAGGTCCTGTGGCTAGGTAGGAAAGGGTCAGACCAGAAGCACATCACCCCTGCCTGGATGGAATACAACTGGAGATCTCATCCTTGGCCTGGAATTTGGAGGTGATCTTTGATACGTCCTTGTCTATGGATGCACAGGTCATGAGGGTAGCTCAACTGTTGTTGGTTTTTATCTGCACGAGGCAGATAAAAGGCTACTAGTGCCTAGCCACAGTGATCCATGTGATGGTCACCTCTAGATTAGACTTCTGTAACTCACTCTATGCTAGCCTGCCCTTGTCTCTGACCTGGAGTGATGCAATGACCAGTTGTGTCCCTGCCAGGCTTGGTAAACATGCTTCCTGAGCTGCTCCCCTACCACCCAGCCATAAGACCTCCATCTTGGAGGCGTTGAGTTTCAGGCCACACTGCTCGAGCCACCCAGCCATGGCTGCCAAACATCTGGCAAATGGTTCCGGAGGGGAGTCTGGGCAGCCATCCATCAGGAGATACAGCTGGGTGTCATCTGTATACTGATGACAACCCAAGCCGTAATTCCACACCAGCTGTGTCAGAGGGTGCATGAAGATGTTTTTATACGCAAAATAGCTCGCTAATGTCTCACAGCCAAGATCAATTTCCTAAAGTTTTGGCATCCATCCTTGAGGGTGGTGAGAGACCGAACTACCCTAAATACTTGGGCTGGGCGAGAGCTTGTGGACACAATTTCCACAGCAAAAAATTAATGTTTTGCCGCTTTCACTGTCATCTCATACGCCCTCATAAGCGTGCATTAAGATGCTCTTGTAGCCTCATCATGAGTCTTCCTCCACACTCACTCTAGTTGTCTCTAGTTGTCTCAATTGCCTCTTCTTCTCCCAGAGTGCCCTGGTATACCAAGGTGCCCATTTGAGTCGGGGGCAGAGAGGACATCTAGGGGCGATCACATCTATAGCGGCTGACAGGCGGGACTGCCAGTCCTCCACTATAGCCGCCAACGAACTGCCAGGAGGCGTTGGTTCCCGCAGAGCATTCCAGAATCCAATTGGATCCATTAGTCTCTGCAGGCAGACAAAAATACATCTGCTGCCAAATTGGGGAAGGAGTGGAGTCTTAAGCCAGGCCCACAATTTTACATCTCCACTCTTTGCATAAGTAAGGTTAAAGAAATTGCCTGCAGCAAGGTTATAAATCGTGAACTGGGGAGGGGGGATGGACTGTGGATAATAAATTGTGTTCTATCTTACTAATTTGAGGACATCCTCCGAAAGGTGAATCAGTTCATTTACATGATCAACAAATTGTTTCATTGGAGGACCATAAAAGGACCACATAACTGTAGGTTAGCGTGTGTTCTAAAAATAGATGACTGTCTGATTGAATTACACAGGAACACATGGATGAGCTGGTCCAATTATATTTCCTAAGTGAGTTCCCTCATAAAGGCTTGGTCTAGGCTGGGCTTGATTAAAGTGATATGTCCTACCTTTTACTTGCAATAGTTTTTGTAGATGCCACTTTCTATGAGTCTACTCATTAGAAGGAAGTATAAGTGGAACCAAGAAATAAACATATTTTAATGTTCAACTCTTATTTTGCAAAAGATACCTGCTATATTCCATTAAACAGCTGTTCTAACACTATATGAATTTTAACTCAGAATATGGTCTATACGTCAGGTTTGTTGTTTCTTTTCCTTTTTTTCACTTTTTTTTTTTTTTTGCAAGGGGTGGGAACATTCTACCCTTTAGATTTAATTTTTCTGACACTGTGCTCACTGCATAGCAGATATAATTGTAGTCTTGTCCTTTACAGTGCAGGACAAATAAATGCCAAAATCAAATGGAAGTGTCCCCCAAGAGAAAACACCCTTCAGTTATGAAATATTGTTACATGTTTCCCTCTGCAGTTCCTATAGCTACCTAGGTGAAGCTGCCTCAGGATCTAATCAGACGCTGTTCATTTGCATGAACTAAAGAAAAAGTATGCTGAGGTTTCTGAGCATTGAGAGCCTCTAATGTCACGTTAAAATGATTCAGCACAAGACTTGCTCTGCAGCTGCTCTGGAAGACTGCTTGCCGCCACTCGAGCAGCCTTGTTTAATGAGAACAGTTTATGAAATTAACATCTGCTTAGATGACTGGGTTTTTAATTGTCAGTTTAATTTTCTATTTAATAAACATACTTGAAGGTGGCACCATACGAGCCTCAAGTTATGTTTCTTGGAAATGCTGCAGTATTGATAAAGTGTCAAGGCTCCTACTTGGGAATGACGATAACAATCAAGTTTACACAGGAACCATTAAGAGAGCTTTTGAAAGTAGAGAACATAGGGAAAAGGGTATCCTCCTTAGGCATTATTAGTACCTTCCATTCCGCTACTGCACAAAGCAAGTGAATATTAAGATATTGCTGCTTCTTTCTCGATGCGTTGACTGCAGCTACAAGGCTAGAGCCCATTTAAAATTCACTTTTAAACATTAATGTTGAAGGGATATCTTAATTTCTTTTAAGTAATTAAAGCAGCTAGTATTTGCATTTATTTATTAAATCCATTTTAAGAAATCAATGAAACTATATCTTTCAGCGGTCTAGTAAATTATATGAACAAGGGGTAATCAGTGAACAGAACCCTGTAATCTGTTCTTTTTGTGGGAAAGCAGAAGTAAGGCATCATGGCAACAAAAAGAGCCCTGCCACCCAGTGGCAAGAAGGATCAATCATAAGGTTCCAATGACTTCCCCCCCCCCCCAGCAGTAGCCCTTGACAGAGAGCAGTGCATTCCTGACAATATGCTCAGCTCTGCCTAGTTCACTTATTTGATCTCCATCTCTGCCCTGACTAATAAAGCCTCTCCCCCAGTTTTGTCTGACAATACAGGAACAGTTCCCAGTTTGGGAGCCCCCAGGCAGAGAGTGCCTGGTCCTCATTACTGTGGCCTTTCATGTCTGCCTGTAACCCTTCTACCCCATATTTTTGCATCCTCTCCCCATCCACATGCCCTTCTGGGAGCACAGCTACTGTCAAATCCATGTGTCCGAAGGAAGTCCAGGACCATTGGAAGTTCAATCAGCTCTTTTTTAGAACCTCAGCATGGTGATACAAGAGGCAAAACTAAACTGAGAACCTCCCTAGAGTCTCAGCATATATACACAAGCAAACAATGTATCTTCCTGCCAGTATGCACCATTGGTCAGTTTTAGTTTAAACTGACTGGATCACGGAACGGGGATTTAGCAGCACATTGGTCAATTACATTGCCCACACTGATCCTATCTTGGACCTCAAGCTTGGTCCTCAGTAGAATCATTAACAGAACCACATACATAACAGCTGCCATGCCCATGTCCTTTCCCTGGTGGTGCTGGGCAGTGCACATGGCTAGGAATGCAGGTTGTGGGAGAGTTACTGAGCTGGGGAGGGCAGGCAGTGGGGAGGTATAAAGAGGAAGCAGTGGATCCTGCTAGAAATCCTGGTTTTCTCCTGGCAGCTGCTTTGTCTCACGGTATGTTTAAATTAACCCTGCCCTGCCCTGCCCTGCCCTGCCCTGCCCTGCCCTGCCCTGCCCTGCCCTGCCCTGCCCTGCCCTGCAAACACACCAGTTCAGGCTGTGCATGAAGCTAGTCCAACACATCTTTCCTTTCCATCTGTCTGCACATGCAATTTGATCTTCCTTGATGACTCTGTCAACCAATTCTCCTGTCACTTTTTGAACATACCTGCCTTTTGGTCATACATGTCCTCAAAGAAAGCTTCTACTAGTTGCCACAGCAGTGGAAATTGCCACTATCACAGCTCAGGGCATCCTAACAATGGAGGAGAAGGGGAGAAGCATAGGTGTCATCCCCATAAGCAACCAGACCCCGGGGGAGAAAGCAAGGATTAGGCGCAGCCTTGAGGTAGGAAGTCATATTTTTATAGAGTATCGGGAATGGTCAGGCAAGTCCAGAGGGGTAATGAAGGAAAAAACAGAAAATGGATAACCAGTAGTAGCTCCCTTCTGCTGTAGAAGTCTTATGAGAAAAGGCCTACTCAGGAGTACTCAGGGAAGGGGGAAAGAAGTCCCCAGCAGGAAGAAATAGAAGAGACAGCTGTCTGGCTAGCAGAAGGAAGGAAAACAGCAAGGCCTTGGGCTGCTTACATTTTACCTATAAGTATGGACGAGTAGTCTGCGTGCACACAAAAAACTTATACCTTCAATAAAGCTCTGTTTTATTCTTTGTTCATGTACAACTGTTTATTTCAATGAGACCTCCATGAAAAAGTTCCCATTGGATGAAACCTGTAGATTGCAATTGTACTGCTTAGGTGGGAAAAAACCATTATCATCCATAAGCCTAGAAGGAAACATAATTGTGTAACAACCAATAATTAAACTAAATAGTGTTAATAAGAAATAATAAAATAAATAAAGTTGTTTTGTGACATTGCCATTTTATAATGCATTCTAATTTCTGCAAAGGACATTGATTTTCTTGTACTTTATTTGAACAGGAAGATTTAATTTATTTGTTATTTTATGAAGCATTTTTATGTGTTGAGGAAAGTGCTACTTGTTTGCATGTGCTGGTTATGTGGCATTCTTACATGATTTCATGCTTTGCTGATGGAAAATTAGGCCCTTGTGTATTATAAAAGAATGGATGATAGCTATAGAATCAGGATGCAATTGCCTCAGGACATTCTGTTGACAGCTAGAAATATCTACAGACAAAGCAATGTCACTGGATGCTAATGTGAACTATACAAGTTGATGAGAACTGTAAATTCAAGTTTAAAAAAAGAGAAACCCAAGCCCTTTTATTTGACTGGTGTTTTTTCCCCTCTCATCTTGCCAACTGTTATTATGCTTTCAACTGTTTTGTTAAATGAAGTCATTATTGTTTATAATTACCTACCTGATAATGCACTGTTTTCTCTGTTTTTGCATTTCTGTATACAATGATAAACAACAGAGTCCTCTTTAAAGGGTCAGAACTTTATAACCTGTTCAGGTGAGGCTGTTCTTAGCCTAACTGTAGGCTTGGGCTGCACAAAATATGTAGAGTTGAACAGTCTTAAGAGAAAATAATAACATTTGCATTATTTTTCCATTGTCCTCTAAGTAACAGTGCAAATTCCTCCCACAATGCATTTTAGCATTCTTAATGAAGCATTTGTCATATATGTTCCTCATCCTTTTCCCTTTGTGTGGCCTACATGCTATCACTAGTTATATAAAAATGGAGCCAGTGTGCCAGTTTTCTTACATAACCAGTCCCTTAAAAAAAATAGGGTATTCAACAACAGCACATTTAGGCACAAAAACGCGGCCGAGGCTTACTGTGGCTGATCATTGACATCATGGAGGGCCTGCTGGAGGCGGACATGACCGCCTCAGAGGTCTGCTAGTGGTGCATGCTGCAGGAACAGAGCGTGCACGGCGTCACGGACAAGGTGAGACCTGTGGTGCCTATATAAGGGGCCACGTGTGTGAGTCCTGCACTCTTCACCGGGATCCATGGGAATAGCTTGCTCACATGGTAACTGGGAACAGTGGGGTGAGCTGGGAGGGCCAGGGGCTTGGCGCAACTCTCACAGAACTGGCCTGTTCACAGGCGGCTGCTGGGAGGGTGGCTGCCAGGCTCAGCAGGCCTGGGGCTCCTGAGGCATGTCACCCTGCCTGAAGGCCTTGCTGCAGAGCTGAGGGCTTTTGTGCGAGCTCCATGTTGGGGAGGTTTGGGAGGATGCCAGGCTTGGTGGCTGGCAAGGTGCCTGCCTACTCCTGTGGGCAGGCCAACACTGCCAGCAGAGGTGGCCCTTGCCACATGGGGGATCCATCTCCTCCCAACACTCGTGTGGCTGGTGGTTAATGTTATAAACTATTATTCACTTACTAGCCGAAAAGCCCATTGCATTCAGGAATGCAATGGACGCTAGCAGATAGCGGCAGGTAGAGTAGGCTAAGGGGGAGGGGGTGTACTGGAGGTGATGGCGGCAGTGAGGAGGTTGTAGGCAGCCAGGCCATCGAATAGGTGGGCGAGCGGCAACAGGTGTGCAGAGAGCTGGTGGCTGGTGGAGAGGGTGGTGGCTGGGCAGTTACGGGGGTTGCGGTGCATCCTCACCGCGTAGTGAACGGCCAAGGAATGTGGAACTGGCAGCGAGGGCTGTCTGGAGGGCCTGGTCCACCAGTGGCTGGGCAGAGGGTGGCACAGCTCCGCAGGCGGGAAGGGCTCTGTCAAGGCGGAGGCCGGGTGGCATGTGGATGCCAGGCCGCGGGGCGTCGCCAGCGAGGTTTGTGTGGAGCGGGTGGCTCCGTGGTGGGGGGTGAAGGGCTGCACGGCACCTGCAGCCTGGAAGGAGGCAAGTTGGCCAAGTGGAGCCCTCGGCGGCTAGGAGGTGTGTGGCGGCTAGGCTTGGCGAGCGGCGCCACGCAGCTGGGGGAGGCAGGTGCTGTAGGAGCGCCTCTGGATTGGCCCTCTGCCTGTGGCTTCCTGTGGATTCCGAGGGCCGGACAGACCCAGACAGTAGAGCGTAGACCCAGACAGCACCACCCAGATGGCTCTTTCAACTTTATTTAAGAGCCAGTGGTAAAGATGAAGCTCAGAAGTTTTGCACATCAATTCCACATTTTCTTTAAAATGCATTATTCAGAATCCTTAATAACACTTTGTTTGACACGTGCCTACTTACAACAATAGTAGATATGGAAATTAAGAATGACATTTTGACACCCCACCCGCACTCCTTTTGTTTCTTTTATCTGAGATACAGTGGCTTAACTTGAAGTTAGGTACAGTACCATAGCTGGAAGTCAAATTTTCTTTTTTCTTTTTTTCTGCTACATATATTGATTCAGCCATAGCCACTAGATAGTGGGAACTTTGGGACACCCATTCTTTTTCAAGGATATATCATTGGAACACATGCTGAATAATGGAAACCTTCTTGGATTGATGAATCCTGATTGGCTTTGGCAGACGTACATTCAAATGAAGTAGATTAATACATATAAACCACCAAGCTTAGCTGAAACTCCTGTTCAACATTGTAAACTGCCAACTTTATCATCTTTAAGGGAAAAAATACAGTTTTTCTTCCCAACAAAGACTTTTATAAAAGCAATAAGGTAACTGTGCGAAGTGTGCCTATCATGATATAATCACCCCCCAGGGGGAATGAGAGGTACTCGACTGCACCTATTGCTTTGTAATGACCCAGGGGTGTGATTATCTTATGATAACCACACTCCCTGTCATGCCTTATTGCTTATATATTCCACATGTCATAATGAATCCTGAAGCACTTTCTAGGGCTCGTAGCAAATGCAAGTGCCTTTGAAGTCTAGGAAGTAGCCAGATTTTTAGGTACATATAGATTAATATTGTATACAGTAGGAAGAATGATGAATGAGTGCATATTCATGGTTGGCGGGCAAAGTTTTTAGTTTTTATTCACTATGAACTTTTACTTTTGAGTCAGGTGTTATTGCTTTGTTCACTACATGTGCAACAGCTTCCATTCTTTATGAAGGAAATGACATTATGTACTCTGTATGAAACAATATAGAACATTGTTCCATATGTTCTGTATGAACAAAATATAATTCTAGAAAGTTTCTGGCCAGGGACGCCCTATTGTGACTAGAACATGGTCACGATAGTCTAGAGCAGAGGTCTCCAAGCTTTCCAACACCCAGCCTGTTCTCACCTTTGGAATTATGACACAGGGTGGTGGGCACAACTCCAAAATGGCTACTGCAGAAGGTGAAACAGGAAATCCAAGGACAGGGAAGAACAGAAGTAATTTAATATATTGGAAAAAAGATAACTGGAAAAGAAGAAAGAACAAAATAAAATACCCTGGTGGTAGTTGTAGCAAAAACATTATTTTAATCTGCATAGCCAAGTAGTTAGTCAAAGCAAGAGCCTACCTTCTAAAAATTTGATGGGCACCAAAAAGGTGTTGGTGGTATGCTTGGGGCCCCTGGTATAGAATATGTTGGGGGGCCCTGGTCTGATTTAGTTAAAGCTTATTTAGGTTGAATATAATCTTATTTAACACGTTATGGTCAGACCAAAAAAATGAGGAGGCTATCAAGAATGGCACATATCTGTCACCTTCCACTCCCCAAGAACATCTAATTAAGTGAAACTTCATGACATTTCATCATTATGTCTTTCCTGCCAATGGAGTAGACGGGGAAGGACGCAGTTTAATGATATCCCATTACAGTTAAAAGGTAGGGTATAGGGCATGTAGCTATAGTGTTTTTTTTTCTATTGTTGCTTGTAAGACTTAATTTTACGTGAGAGACCTGGCCTTGGTGATGAACATAGACCTACTATTTGCTTTGGATTGTGTTTGGTTTCTGTTGAAAGTGGGGTGTATAGAGTGTTTGACTGAGAGACTGGAGGTCCAATCACTACTCTTTCATGGAAGTTCATTGGGTGACCTTGGCCCAGTGACACACTTTCAGAGTCACCTACTTCTCAGGGTTTTTGTGAGGATAAAATGTAGAGGATAATGATATAAGCCACTTTGGTTTTCCATAGAGGGAGGAGATAAGATATAAATGAAAATGTTTGCTCAACATCTTGAGGGATTTTAAGAGTTTCAACCTCAATGAGAACATGTTTGGACATTAAATGAAGTATTAGTGTGAATCACTCCCTTCCTGCAATATACTGAGAGACTATGTTGGATTCAAGTTACTTTTTCATGTAATAAGATGTGAAAGCAACCACAGTCCTTTATTAAAGACTCTTATTGATTTCTTTTTAACATTCCTATTCCATTTTATCTCCTCAGGCTCATACATGCTCAGTGTAGGTTTGTTGTCTGTTCTGTGTTTAGACCAGACTCACTAGATCAAAGTGATTTATTATTATTATTAGTTCCTAGACTTTCTGAAAGCTCAGGGTAGGTTACAATATGTTAAAACAATCCATTCTAAGTATAATCATTATTAAACTAGAAGGCAAGCCTGTTGTTGGTGTTACAATGGGTGCTAGTGTGGTGTGTGCGCACATATGTGTGGGGAGTTGTTAGGAAGGAGCATGAGAGCGCATGGCTCCTTCCTTTCTCCCGTCCCTCCCTTGTCCCCTGGCTGGGCTGGGCCACCTGCCCGCAGCACTCTCCCAACTCACAGTGGAGGTTGTGGATGAGCGTGGAGTGGCTGGTGGCTCCGGACTTCCAGGTGATGTGCAGACAAACTACCAGGCAATGTGGAATCAGAAGGCAGGTAAATAGCCACCTTCAGCAGTGTGAGTGCGCAAAGGAGGCTCTGCAGGAAGGGCAGAACTCCCTCAGCAACACAGGTGGTGCCTCCTCCTTCCCTGCTCCCGCAGAAGCTGCTGCTGGTTATGCGCAGCCAGCAGAGGGAGGAAGTGCTTGTCTACCCCCTGTGTCATCAAAATAGTTAGCTGCCACTGCCTGAGGGTAACTGTGGCCACTGAGCATAGGCGCGGTCCACAGAACAAAGGGGAGAGGGTGGCGGAGGAGGAGAGGCTGGGAGAGGGAAAATCGGGACAGGGGCCCTCTCTGTAGGGCGCGGACAGCAGAGCAGGAAAGTCTTCCAGAAGACGCCCTGGGCTACTCTGCGGCATGCTGAAAGTGGGTGCCAAGGAGATGAGATGAAAGGGTGACAACAGGCCAAATACTTTCTGTCCCTGACCTACCCCCAAGGAAGCACTGACGGTTCCTTCCAGCGAAGCCTTTCTCTCTTTCACCCCTAGCAAGGGTGCAGTCATCCTGGGATGGCGCATGTTGGTCTCATAGAGACAATGGCGGCAGCCAGATGGAGGCGTGGACTGTGGCAGATGTGCTGGCTCTAGCAGCCAGGCACGTCTGCAAGGAAAGTCGCGAGCAGCCAGCGATGGAGGGCAGCAGCTGTCGGGGCTGGGCCAATCAGGGTACGGCCAGCAAAGTTGGCCCCATTCCAGCTCGGACACCCTGGACACACTCCACCCACAGGCAGTTTCACAAATATTACAAGGACCAATGAATAAGGATGTTTGTTTATTTGTTTATGTGATTTTAGACCACCCCTCTCCAAGTGAACTCAGGGCAGCTTACAAAAGTAGGTAAAAATAGACAGATTCAAAACCAGTAAAGTCAACAAAGTTTCATGCTTAAACTTAAAATATTTCCTATCAGTTAATTGCTTTGTCTAAAAATCATATCCTAACTGGCCAAGCATACATTTCATGATGTTCTATTGCGGCCTAGCTCAAGTTGGGGGCAAATAGCCTGAGTGGGAACACCAGGCATAGGCTGAACAGGGAACCCTTATAGACATTACAGGTGCAATCCTTAGTCTCAACCCTATCCCTGGTGGAAGAGTGCCATTTTGGAGGCCGTTCAGAATTTTGAAAGTTCTATGAGGGCCTGTGTCTCTGTAGGCAACTCATTCCACCAGGCTGGAGCCAGGGCCAGAAAGGCCAAAAAGTTCCTGGCTCTGGTTGAGACCACATGTACCTCCTTAGGACTGGGGATCACCAACAGATTGGAATTAATTGAGCAAAGAGGTCTTTGGGGGCACATACAGAGATGCAGTCCCTCAGGTACCCAAGCAGCTGGATTCTGTATCAACTGCAATTTCCGGATCAGGGATAAGAGAAGGCCCACGTAGAGTGAGTTAGTCTAGCCTGGATTTGACTGTCGTGTGGATCACTGTACAATTTACATGGAGTCTCATTTCAATAAAACTTGGGGAATTCCAGCTTTCTCTTGGGGGGAGGGGTCAATCTGACACAGGAAATGGGATATCCCCTAAAGGAGCAGGTTTGCTTCTTGGACACAGGCCTCTTGTTGGGTAAGTATGTTGCAGTAGTGACTAGGAGTGTCTTTCAATAGCTTCAGCTCATGAGGTAGTTGTGACTCTTGCTGGGCAGAAATGTTCTTGCCATGACGGTGCGTGCCCTGTTAACATCTATTAAAATGCACTCTATTTCGGGCTGTCCTAGAACATTGTCTGGAAGCTGCTATTGGTAAACAGTGCTGTGGCCAGACTATTCACTGGAGTGGACTGTAGCACCAAATCACTCCAGTTTTGCTCCACATAAACTGGCTTCCAGTTTGCTTCCAAGCTCAATTCAAGGTACTGGTATTGACATTTAATTCCTTGCATGTCCTGGGACCAACATTTCTTAAGGACTGCCTTCTCCCATACAGATATATCCACTCACTCTTGTCATCAGTTGCCTCTGCTGTCTGAGGCTAGATGGGTGGCAACCCAAGAAAGAGTTTTCTCAGTCATGGCACCACAACTTTGGAACACCCTCCCTAGGGAGATTGGTCTGTCTACCTCTATCAGTGTCTTTCGCCAGTGAGTGAAGATTTTTTGGTTGACTTTGCATGCCCCCAGTAAGGTTATTAGCCCTTCTGCCTGGTTTTGGTATTGATGTTTAATCTGTTTTTACTGAATTATTTTCTACTTTAGTGTTATGCTTAGTGAAGAAGAGAAGAGCTATTTTTTTTGTATGCTGCTTTTTACTTTCTTGTAACCCGCCATGAGCCAGCCCAGCTGGGAGTGGTGAGAAATAAGTAATGATAATAATAATATAATAATAATAAAATAATAAGACCTGAAGGAGTGTCAAAGCAGCTTACAATCACCTACCCCTCCTCTCCTCACGACACCCTGTGAGGTAGGTAAGATTGAAAGAGCTCTGTAAGAACTGTGAGTGGCCCAAGGTCACCCAGCTGGCTGCATGTGAAGGAATGGAGACTCAAACCCAGTTCTACAGATTAGAGGCCACTATTCTTAGCCACTATACAGAGCAGGCTCTCTTGTGCTAATGTTTTATATATGCCTCCATGTAGACTCTGATCTGATGGAAAGGTAGGATACAATTATTTTAAATAAATGAAATATTGGACCAATTACTGAGAATGCTTGGGACAGTTTAAATCATCAAATATATATGAAGTTGCATGACTAATAACATAAAAATATTTTGACTCTTTGGGAAATGTTGCAAAATTATTAATTTGTGTGTGAGCATCCTGTAGCTGTAATATTTGATGGATTAAAAAAATCATATGTTTTTAGCTTTTGATTTGAGTAGCCCAGAGAAAACTTTTGATGCATTTTAAAAATCCAAATAAGTAAATGGTGTTCATTAAGAAGAGCATGCTGATGCAGTTGTTTAAAGGAGAGAAGAACAGACTAAAATGTATCTGAGTGCTTTTTGAAACAGATCAGAGCTCTTGAGCAGTGTGGCGTAATGCCCCCTTCCCTCTCCTTTTACTAGCCTTGTGGCAGTGAGCTGTTGGTTATTTGGAGACATCTATTTAGCTTTTAAATATTGTACTTTTAATAATAAAATAGTAACATATTCTAATTAAAATGAATGGGGGTTAATGGCAGGTCCATAAGGAAACAAGGAGATGGAGATCAATGGACTCCTGAATTTGCAATTAGGGACCAGCATTAAAGACAACAGGATAATAAAGTAAGCAATTATCTTTGATATACCTTATGATATAATCGCACCACAGGGTGAATCTGCACCACGGGAAATACGGTTTTCCGCTAAGTTTGTAACCTTGTTAATCTGATCTATGTAGCAGTCAACATTTAAATACTACTTCGCTGCGGGAAAATTCGCCGTACCGTTCCTTGCCTGTCACCATAAACTGGATGATAAAGATGATGGTCTATCATTATGACTACTGATGGGTTGATTCATTGGCTGCGTCAGCTCTGAGATCAGCTAAGTTAACTGCAGGTCATCTTTCAAAACATCTGCGTGTCTAAAAGAAAGCTTATTTGGCTAGATAGCTGCAGAAGTCGAATACTACTGATTATCATAAAGGTCAGACGTGCACATTTTAACGGGTGGTAATGAGTAGTTTTAAATATGTTTGAGCCTTTTTCTTAATCCTGCCATGTCACAAGGCTTCTATTGTTATGCACCAAAGAATATGCCTTTAATTGTACCATTTGCCCTATTGTATCTTGATCATAGAGCGGGAAGCGCAATGGTACTTGTGATAACCGCCTACCACATGTCCTAGTAATTACTAGCCTTCGGTAAATTGCAGAGGGAAGTAACATGGGAGACTGGTAAAACAAAAGGTTCTGAAAAGTTGCAAGTAATATTTAAAGAGTTGCATGTACAGTACCAAATGGTGCCAAATCTGTGCTTCAAAGTCAGGTATCTGCCTGCATGTAGCACATTTTAAAGCTGCAACACAAAATTTGGATGGATAATAGGAAAAATCATTTAAGAAATGTTTTAATAGGTAAGGATAGCAATATTCCTAAGAAACCAAACATGAGACGTTTTGTAAATCAGAATGTTACAAGTCATATGCAGGATGGGTATATGTAACTAATTGTCTTACAGACAAAAGGTATTTATTTGAAGTGGAAATAGATTTTGAGAAAACCCAAGATGTACTAAAGTCAGTACTATTTTTTTAAATGGCGGCTTGTCTCGCCATTTCAACATTTAATAGATCTGAGCAATTATTTCCTGGAGCTTTTTGTGAAAAGAATCTAGTATTAAAACTGACAAGTTCAAACACTTCAGAATGGTATCCATAAAAATATGACAGATGTGTAAAATGCTATTCTTAAGGTTATTTTTTCAAAAGATTGCATAGAGATTCTAATTGCTCTCGATGGATAACTTGGTATGCTGGTGCTAGACCTGTGTTGTCACCTTTTCTTTTAAATCTCCACTTGAAATTAACTTGAGCATAATTCTTTCCAGATTTCTGATGCTGCTTGTCTTGACCATGTCTTCCTTATCACTTAGTGTAGTTGAACAAAAGGGAGCTTGTACTTATAATTTCAGGTAATGGTTAAAAGAGTTTAGAATAATAGCTATATTGCCTTCTAAAATAGGACTTTAAATGCTAACAAAAATCACAAATGGGTCTGGGTTATTTTTGTTCAAAACCCTCTTATTCTGAGCATGGAAAAGATGCAGTCATCTTCTCTCAGGCTAAGCATGTTTCCGCTGTTTTCAGTAGGATTTGTGCCAAGAAAAATGAGTAAAAAGTTCAAGAAATTTGCCTCAGTCCTACTATTTCTTATGAGAAACTACGAAGCTCCCCAATACATCATGATTTCCATATGAATTTAAATAGAAATCATTTTATGCATATTTCTTTAGCACATGTGAACCTGCATCCTTTGTAATTAGTCAGACTGCCTTCATGGGCAAGAATTCCATATACAACACTGAAGAATATGCACTGAAAGGTGAAGAAAATGGTGTTTGTATGTCTCCTAGAAAGAAGTGAGCATATACCAGCACAATAGACACCGCTTGGCATCTTTTAGTACACAGTTCTAATACTTGTTCTACCACCCAAAATTTGGGGAGGGCTTGTGGTCCAGTGAAAGAGCACTTGTGGTCCAGTGAAAGAGCCAGTTTGGTGTAGTGGTTAGGAGTGCGGATTTCGAATCTGGCATGCCGGGTTCGATTCTGCGCTTCCCCACATGCAACCAGCTGTTTGACCTTGGGCTCGCCACGGCACTGATAAAGCTGTTCTGACCGAGCAGTGATATCAGAGCTCTCTCAGCCTCACCCACCTCACAGGGTGTCTGTTGTGGGGAGAGGAATGGGAAGGCAACTGTAAGCCGCTTTTAGCCTCCTTCAGGTAGGGAAAAGCGGCATATAAGAACCATCTCTTCTTCTTCTTCTTCTTCTTCTTCTTCTTCTTCTTCTTCTTCTTCTTCTTCTTCTTCTTCTTCTTCTTCTTCTTCTTCTTCTTCTTCTTCTTCTTCTTCTTCTTCTTCTTCTTTGTATTCAGGAACTCCTAGGTTCAATCCCCATATTTTCAGTTAAAAATATCAGGACCTGCTAGCCATCTTCAAATATTTAAAAGGGTGACCATTGATGCCTCACTAACACTCGAGGCACAGGTTAAACAGGTAGCTAGCCGGGCATTTTCTATCTTCGCCAGGCTTCACCTGGCCACAGTGATCCATGCAACGGTAACCTCCAGACTAGATTTCTGTAACTCGCTCTACACTGGCCTGCCTCTGGGCTTGATCCGGAAACTGCAACTCGTCCAAAATGCGGCTGCTAGAGTCCTCACAGCTACACCGTGGAGGGCTCACATCCAGCCAGTTCTGAGGCAGCTGCACTGGTTACCAGTTGCCTTCCGGATCAGATCCAAGGTTTTGGTTTTGACCTTCAAGGCCATCCGTGGTTTAGGCCCAGCATATATGAGGGGGCACCTTACGCCCTATATCCCCCACGGGGCTTTACGCTCTGTGGGGGCTAACCTATTGGTCGTTCCTGGCCCCAAGGAAGCCCGCCTGGCCTTGACCAGGGCCAGGGCTTTCTCGGTCCTGGCCTCAACCTGGTGGAATGAGCTCCCGGAAGAGCTGAGGGCCCTGCGGGAATTACCAGCATTCCGCAGGGCCTGTAAGATGGAGCTCTTCCACCAGGCTTATAATTGAGGCCGGGCGGTAAGAAGATCAGCCCCCCCCCCCACAAACTGGTGGTAGAGAGTGTCACCCCCCCTCCTGAAGTTGAAGATGCGGAGACTAAATGAGTAAGATTAAGCCATCATTGTTGCCACTATTGTAAATTTATTGGAATTTATTGTTATTTTATGGTTTTTAGGGGATGGGGTTATGTAAGCCGCCTCGAGCCTTCGGGGGGAGGCGGGGTATAAATACAACAACAACAACAACAACAATAATAATAATAATATTCGATGATTCTATGTGCATCAAACCTCTGCTTGATACCCTGGAGAGCCACTGGCTATCAGAGTAGACAATACTGACCTAGATAAACAAAAGTATATGACAGCTTTGTATGCTCTATCATATGAAAAAAATGTCCTTTGCTAATTATTTCACTATTTGAGATGTAAAATAATAATAGATATTAGCTCACATTTGTTCCCAACCAGGACATAAGAAATATTGTTGAAAGGGCCCAACATTCTGTTTCCACCAACTACTTCCTTCCCAGGCCTAAGGAAGGAATAGACATGAGGAACAGCATGGCTTGCTACAATCAGAAAGTGACTGCTTTGCAACAATTAAAGGCATTTGATTTAATAAATCTGTGTATTTTCCATTAAATGCTCAGCTGAGATACCAATAGCTAGAATACAATGTGTGCATGATATATTTCAAGAACTATACATTCTTGACATTTGAGCAGTGTTAGAATCATAGAACCATAGAGTTGGAAGGGGCCATGCAGGCCATCTAGTCCAACCCCCTGCTCAACGCAGGATCAGACCAAAGCATCCTAAAGCATCCAAGAAAAGTGTGTATCCAACCTTTGCTTGAAGACTGCCAGTGAGGGGGAGCTCACCACCTCCTTAGGCAGCCTATTCCACTGCTGAACTACTCTGACTGTGAAAAATTTTTTTCTTGATATCTAGCCTATATCGTTGTACTTGTAGTTTAAACCCATTACTGTGTGTCCTCTCCTCTGCAGCCAACGGAAACAGCATCCTGCCCTCCTCCAAGTGACAACCTTTCAAATACTTAAAGAAGGCTATCATGTCCCCTCTCAACTTCCTTTTCTCCAGGCTGAACATTCCCAAGTCCCTCAACCTATCTTCATAGGGCTTGGTCCCTTGGCCCCAGATCATCCTCGTCGCTCTCCTTTGTACCCTTTCAATTTTATCTACGTCCTTCTTGAAGTGAGGCCTCCAGAACTGCACACAGTACTCCAGGTGTGGTCTGACCAGTACCATATACAATGGGACTATGATATCTTGTGATTTTGATGTCACCAAAGGGCCTCTGCTTTCCCCCCCCCCCCCGCATAAGAGTTACACACCCTCACATCAGTAGGAAATGCTATCCAGTTTGGCATCAGTGGCTTGCCATCTACTACATAAAACTAGTCTTCACATAATTGTGTGGCAAACCACATTACTGGCATGTCCCCCAAGAATTATTTCCTCTGTTCCTTTCCCTTTTCATATTGTCATAAAGTCTGTCTAAGGAACCTCTGTTTATTTATTAGGATGTTTTGGTTGGTCCTCATAAAAAGTAATTTTTGGTTTCTTATGTCTTTTAGGGGATCTAGCATCTCATAGGAGCCCTATTTCTGCTTTAAAATAGAATTTGTCTTATAAGGTATATTTTACATAACTGAAACTCAGGGATGCTGGACCATCCCCTAGTTCAGCTGACAAGCTGCTCACGTGTAGCAACCATGGAAGCCTTAGCTGCATTTCAGGGTTCAAATGTGTTCATTTGCAGGGGAAGAAATACAGTATTGCACAAACAATTATATTTTGCTTTATCTCAGTGACAATTATATTATGCTTCCATGTAAACATAGAGTTGGAAGTGTGAGGATCTTCATTACTCAGAAAAGCAAACCATTGACTTGATGCAAAAGATGTCTTTATTCAGAGCAAGCAAGCACTCTTAACAAAACTTGGTCGAAACTGAGGCAAAGAGGCATAGCGTATCACCTCTTGCTGCAAGCTCCTCCCGTGAGAACCTGTGAACCACAGGAAGACTTCCAACAGTCACAAGAACCAGATGGGGAGATCCCAAGGTTGCATTCCAAAGGGGATGGGGGAGAGGTGACAGGGTCTAGACGGAGGAGATGGGGGAAAGCAGGAAGAATTGACTAGAGCCTTAGGGCAAGAAAACATGGCAAACAGGCTAGATAAACTAACAGACTCCAACATGTCTAACTAGCTAAATAAGCCAATATAAATCATGGCCAGGAGCATAGCATCTATTACAACCCCCTGGTCAATGCAAGATCAGCCTAAAACATTCCTGGCAATTGTTCATTCAGCCACTGCTTGAAGATTGACAGTCTTAAAACATATTGTTAAAGGGTGTGTGTGTGTGAACCTTTGATATTTTGAATTGAGAGTTACTACTATGGTGTCTCCTTATGCCTTATGGCAGCAGAACTCAGATGCTTTAGGTGATATCAAGACGGAAAAGCTTCTAAGAAAATTTTCATGATTAAAAGAAATACATTTTAGGGCTTGTTCCAGTGCAATATTCTGGGCAATGGTGCCTGTTATGGCAACTAGAAATAAAGGTGGATGAATTATGGAATCACTTCCTACAACAGATGTTACAGACAGGTACCAAAAAAACAACAGGCAATATGTCTGCTGTAGGTAATTTATAGGCTACCTCTGACTGAACAGGTACGGGGAGGGGACATCCTTAACTTTACAGGACTCCTGAGGCATCTGGCCAACAATGTTGTCACAACACCACAAGTCTGCTTCCTATATATGTCCTGCATGAGGGAACAACAACACACAGCCCCCCCACACACACACACCAGCTCAGAGGCTACAGTGAACATTCCAGAGCCCATAGCAACTTTGGCAACATCCACCAATCACCCAATACTGGCTGATGGTGCCCTAGTGAATGGCACACTCTGGCTGCATATCCCAGCACTATCCTCCCCAAGTGCTCCTCTAGGGATGAAAGACCCTACAAGAGTGCTACTGCAACAGAGGCATGTAGTCTAAAAGGCTCTCTCCCCAGCTCAGAGGTATTGGCCACCATGTCCTTGGCAAGGGACAGATCAGCAGCAAAAATGCTGTCCTCATGCAAACACCTTTGTTCCAAGCCACACACACACACCCTTGTCCTGGAGAAGTTTAAAATAAGCAATGACAACAAAAAAGGCAGAGGTCATGGTAAAACACTCAGGATGAATCTGCTTACCTCAGGGCCAGGAGGGGAAATGCTGGCACGCATCTGGCAATCTGCTATAGCCCTCAGGTCACCACCATCCATATGGGATGGCTCAGTGGAAAGGCACTGGGATAGCATGGTTGGGGCTCCTAATGTGATGCCTGAGGGGGGGGAGGAATGTGAGGCTGGGTTAATGGTAGGCCAGTGGATCAGTGATAGTCCCAAAATATTCCAAGAAAACAACTACTGATTTAGGATGCAATCCTGCATTCAGTTCATCTCCTTACATCCCTTTGACCTTTAGGAGATGTTTGTTTAAATAGGACTACAACTGTGCCATGTGAACTGATGCATACTAACTCCGATGTCAGGCTTACCTCCTAGTAGGTATTATAGTATTTATGACTTTCATTGTTACAATATGACTCATGTACAACTGCTAAACCACAAACCTGCTTTTATAATATTTACTCCTTAGTTGGCCAATGTCTTCTGTGATCATGAAGTCATGGTTTAGAAACTCTGTGGGGCTTGTATGCTTGTAGAATTTGGATAGAGTCTCCCCTAAATTCCTAACCACAAAGGGCAAGTCTGATTGAATGTTCCTTCAGGGTACTGCGAGAACAAAGAAGATAACTATAGGTTTGGGGTATCCACGATGCAGCTTTTTTGCTTGTAAAATGAAGATGATCCTTGCTTCACAGGAATGCTGTCAAGTTAAATTAATAAGTGATTCTAAAGCTCAGGGATACCCTTGGATGGCGGAAACTATATTACAGCAGTGTCATTGACAACTCTGTTGTTAAGGGTGCTTTCAGCTTTTCATGGAAGCAGAACTAAAGCTCCCCTATTTCACACTTCATTGGTAGACTCTAGTCTTCCAATCTGATACAATAGCTCTTCACAGGCTAATTTAATAAAGCTATATAATGTTTTTAGTGAAACAGTCACATTGTGGAGGAACTATTATATAATGTCCATTTAAAATGTTTTCTCACATTTCTTTGTGCATTAATAGTCAAATGCATAGACCACATGATGCCCTTGAAATTTCTGCTATGGTTGTGGGACCATTCTGATTTTAGCTGAGTCTCAGTAACTCTGAATCTTTTAGTCAAAGCCATTCTATCTCTCTTTCAGCAAATATAGGTAATCTGGATTCCTGAGAAGAACAGAGAATATCTAGGGCTTTTCTACACGCCATAAATGTAGCATCATGCTTACCCAGTGAAGACACTATATTCCAGCTGCTCTGCACGATGTCGCCAACCTCCCATGTATCACCAGCAAACTGCTTGCTACATCTATCATTTTAAAGTGCATGTTGGTGAATACCAAAAAGTGGATTCACCAACCTAAAATGTGCTATCTCCCAGTGGACAACCAGTAGTAAACTAGCACAAGAAATTTATGGAGGCAAAGAAGCGCTACATCTGCTTCCAATGTCCTGCCCTCGCCCCCACCTCACTCTCCCTTCTTCCTGGGGATGGGAATTTCTTCTTCTTCTTCTTCTTCTTCTTCTTCTTCTTCTTCTTCTTCTTCTTCTTCTTCTTCTTCTTCTTCTTCTTCTTCTTCTTCTTCTTCTTCTTCTTCTTCTTCTTCTTCTTCTTCAAGGCAAACTGCCTGGAGCAACTAATAGGCAGACACGCACATCAGCAAGCCTGCATATACACAGAATCACTTTATAATCAAGTTCCCATTTTACACAGGTTATAATTTAATGCAAGATTCTCATTGTGTGCCCGGGACCCCTCCCCCCCCCAGATTGTCTGCACCTCTATGAATATGTGAATGGTTGTTTAAACCAATACGTATATATTTTTTTTAAAAATTGGCAATCACCGAAAGGGGATTGGTTGCCCAAAGTAATTGACAGTGGTAGGCAGGCCAAAGCGCAACAAGCCAAAAGAACGTTGCTCTTTCTTCTCGTTTTTCCGTAAGCGAGTGAGGAGTGCAAAATGCGTGAAAAGCAGCCAGAAACTTGTGAGACAGCTTGAGAGATATGGTGTGCCAGTGAGTCGTGATTAATTCCAGTGCTTTGCCATACAGCAGGCATCATGTTATAATGCTCAATGTGTAGAAAAGGCCCTAGTTGTCTTCAAGGGATCTTAGTCATAGATTCATAGAATAGAATCATAGAATCATAGAGTTGGAAGGGGCCATAAAGGCCATCTAGTCCAACCCCCTGCTCAACGCAGGATTAGCCCTAAGCATCCTAAAGCATCCAAGAAAAGTGTGTATCCAACCTTTGCTTGAAGACTGCCAGTGAGGGGGAGCTCACCACCTCCTTAGGCAGCCTATTCCACTGCTGAACTACTCTGACTGTGAAAAACTTTTTCCTGATATCTAGCCTATATCGTTGTACTTGAAGTTTAAACCCATTACTGCGTGTCCTCTCCTCTGCAGCCAACAGAAACAGCATCCTGCCCTCCTCCAAGTGACAACCTTTCAAATACTTAAAGAGGGCTATCATGTCCCCTCTCAACCTCCTTTTCTCCAGGCTGAACATTCCCAAGTCCCTCAACCTATCTTCATAGGGCTTGGTCCCTTGGCCCCAGATCATCTTCGTTGCTCTCCTCTGTACCCTTTCAATTTTATCTACGTCCTTCTTGAAGTGAGGCCTCCAGAACTGCACACAGTACTCCAAGTGTGGTCTGACCAGTGCCGTATACAATGGGACTATGACATCTTGTGATTTTGATGTGATGCCTCTGTTGATACAGCCCAAAATGGCATTTGCCTTTTTTACCGCTGCATCACACTGCCTGCTCATGTTTAGTTTACAATCCACAAGTACCCCAAGGTCTCGTTCACACACAGTGTTACCTAGAAGTGTATCCCCCACCCAGTAGGCATGCTTTTCATTTTTCTGACCCAGATACAGAACTTTACACTTATCTTTATTAAATTGCATCTTGTTCTCATTTGCCCATTTTTCCATTGTGTTCAGATCTCGTTGAACTCTGTCTCTATCTTCCGGAGTATTTGCCAGTCCTCCCAATTTGGTGTCAACTGCAAACTTGATGAGTAGTCCCTCCACCCCCTCATCTAGTTAGTCACCTAACCAGGAATGAAGGGCAGAGTTAAAATGGCCAGGATCCCAAGCCACATGGATGGCCCATATTTTATTTTTTTATTATTATTATTATTGAATTTATTTCCCGCCACTCCCTTGCGGCTCGTGGCGGGTTACAACAGTATAAAACCCCATAAAATACATTAAAACCAATTAACATGTCAATAGTTAATGACTACCTGGCAAGAGCAGCTAATCAACTACCCATTCCCCCCCTAGCAAGTGGAGAGGGGATACTGATGGTACTTGTGTC
This sequence comes from Paroedura picta, assembly GCF_049243985.1. NCBI lineage: Eukaryota > Metazoa > Chordata > Lepidosauria > Squamata > Gekkonidae > Paroedura > Paroedura picta. The sequence goes on along the minus strand of NC_135373.1, from coordinate 71,389,484 downwards.
TAATCCCAATCCTCAGGTCCTGGGGAGGCGTAGATGTTAAGCCTGGTCTCAACCGTAAACCTGGCGGAAGAGCTCCGTCTTGCAGGCCCTGCGGAACGATGGAAGGTCCCGCAGGGCCCGCAGCTCTCCTGGGAGCTCATTCCACCAGGCAGGGGCCAGGACCGAGAAGGCCCTGGCCCTGGTCGAGGCCAGGCGTGCTTCCCTAGGGCCGGGGACGACCAATAGATTTTCTCCCGCAGAACGTAAAGCTCTACGGGGGGCATAGGGCGATAAGCGGTCCCTCGGGTATGTGGGTCCCAACTCGCGTAAAGCCTTGAAGGTTAAAACCAAAACCTTGAACCGGATCCGGGCAGCAATTGGCAACCAGTGCAGCTGCCTCAGCACCATATCATGTGGTGTTTCACTATCAGCTCTGCTTTATATTCCTTATGGATCAGTTGTGGTGGCTGAGAGAAGGGGTGCTGAAGAGGCAGTAGGTGCAGAGATGACAAAGCAGCAATTCCTAAGCCCTCCTTGTGCCCTAAGAGGGCAGTTTGGGTGTAAAAACAGCAACTGCTGCCCCCTCTTCACCAATCCGAGTTGCAAAGAAGTGAGGAAGGTGGCTGCCACTCTTCCATTGGGGCACAATGAGGGAAAAGAGGCCACAGTTACTGGTGCCTCATTGAAAAGATGACGTTCTGGGTATAGGTTTTAATTAAGGTTCAATATTTTCTTCAAGACTGGTTAATCCTTATCCATGGTTTCTCTATATATTTGTGAAACAGCCTTTGGGGTAGAACGTGTCTTACTGACCAAGTTGGAATAGGGCCAATCAGCTGATTGGTCCTGCCCCTATAGCTCCCGCCCTCCCTCCCTGGATGCTAGCTACATTCCTCTCAGACATGCCAGAGACAGAGAGAGACACACAGAGCCCTGCCAGACTGAACAAGAGCCCTCATTCCCTCCTATCCTCCTGCTGCAAGGGAGGCACAGAGAGACACAGAGCTGCCCCAAGCTGCTGACAGAGACACAGAGCGCGCCACCCCTGCTGCGATGGAGGGAGAGACAGAGAGAGCTGCCCCAAACTGCACACCAGCCCTCCTCCCCTCCTAATTATCTGCCATGCCTTCTGCTGCGAGGCACACCGAGAGACGTGCTGCGAGAGGGAGAGAGAGAGAGAGACAGAGACAGAGACAGAGACAGAGAGAGAGAGAGATCTGCACCTCCTGGTGTCCTCTGGGTCCTAGCGCCCTGGGTTCCTGCTTGCAATGGGCTTTCTTGCTAGTACTTACATATGGAGTGCAGTGGGCATTCAACTCTCTCTCTCTGTCCCCTTTCTTAAATGATTAGTACTCAAATGGTGAGTGCCCAACAGGACACTAACAAGTGGATTGGTAGATGACTCAAATTGCCAATTGTAGAAATAGGATACATAAATACAATGGGTGTACCTCTGAGCTGAGGCTTTAAATGGAGGATTGGGTCCAAATTCAAACTGGGAATCCATCCTAAATTATTTCTCTGATTTGATTGTGCATTTAGCAGCGTGAGATAGCAAAATGTACCTGAATATACTATTTTTTCACTCCCCTTATTTAACTGCCTAATCATCCCATACTAAGTCCACAATAAAGTGCATAAAAAGTACAGAATAAAGTGCATAAAATCCATAATAAAGTACATGTTGTCAGGGAAGATATATAAGTACTGGTCATTCATAAATGTGAATATGGAATATCCTGTCTCTCTGTGGGAATATATGTATTAATATGTATTTTTGGATGAAGTACCAATTAAAAATGAAAGTGAGGAACTGAAGTCTGTAAGATCTAGAAGACTGCAATTAGATAATCAGAGAAAATATTAAAGAAGAATTTTGAAGAGATGTCCTCTTTTTTTTAAATAATGGACCCAGTCCTGTTACAGAGGTAATGAAGGCCCTTAGTAATGGTATTTTACCAGCACAAACCATTCTGTGACCTTAGAAACTATGGGCTGGATTTCCCCTCTATGTTTCATATCCACTGACTGCATCATCAAGTGATGAATTTCACAGGTTTCATCAAAGATAGAATAAAACAGGCATAATTTCTATTTGACCTTCCATCACTTCAGATGCAATGCAGTTAAAATAAGTCAGTTGAGATATTCAACTATCAAGAAAAAAAGTGAGGTAAAGATTGTAGTAGGAATTTTATTAATCGGTATCTAGTGAAACCAACACTTTAAAAGCAGGTTTGCTGCTGAGCCCAAACATCCTGTTGGATAAACGGATCACTTTGGTCTTGTTCTGTTTGCACTGGCTTCCAATCTGCTTCAGTGGTACTTTAAAGCCCTTATGCAGCCTGAGACCAGCCTACTCCTATACAACAATACAATACAAAACCTTTAATGGCATTCACGATATAAAACAATATACAAATCGGTTCTGTAATACAAGTCTAAAAAACTGTGAGGAAAGTTACAGCAGGCAAGGGAGCAGCAAATACAAAAAGATGAAGCCAGTGACGTTTACTTCTTTACCCTATGGGTCATTACTATAGATAAACACTTGGCTACCCGTTCAGTAGTCTCCGAGCAATTATCGATAAGCAGCAGTTCAAGAGCCCTGCCATCTGAGACATGAGGGAAGGGTAGAAGTGGGGAGATCAAGTCAGAACGTTTGTTGTTATACAACTCACATCGTATTATACAAACCTACTCAGCCATCTCCATCTTCAGAGGCCCAGCTTCAGATGCCCTCATCATCTGAGGTTAGATGCATGGCAAGCTGAGAAAAGGTCTTAGTTGTGACACAAAAATGGTGGAATTCTGTTCCTAGGGAGATAGTAAATTTCACAAATAGTCCAAAGTTGAGTAATACTGTTTCCACCATTCATGAGCAGATTGAAGACTTTTATTTTGACAGTCATTCTAGCTCTCCACTGTCTGATCGCATTTCCATGGGAAATGGAAGGGAGAGTAACAAGACTATTTTGTAGTTGTTGGACTATCTAATATTTTTGTTGCAATAGAGTGCTCTCCAGAGGCTGTTCCTGTCTCCTCTAATTGTCCTGTTCATTTCCTGCTCCACCCCATTTGTGACACTATTTGGGCTGTGCTTGGCTTTCAGATCCAGTGTGAGGTTCTTTGCATGTAATTCTAGTTATAGGAATAACTATCTCAAGCTCACATGATCAAGTTGATAACGTAAACATAATGTGAACAATCTTTTTACATACGTTTAAAGAATGTTTTCTATATACTTCATTAATGTTTTCTTAGTTCCCCTTAGCTATTCATGCAAGTAAATAAAAGGTGGGCTGAAGTTGTATGTGATAGATTAAACAAGCTAATGTGTTTGGCAAGGGAGTGTAGATGCTGCAATATTATTATTTCTAACCTTCATTTTCAAATACCAATGAAGTGCTTAAAAAGTAGAAAGTTCCCTGTTCTTTGCATTTTTGCTTTCCTCATAAAAGAGGCCAAACACATTGATGTTACCATCATGAGGGGCTGTCTCAGTGTTTCTTCTGATTATTATCAGCATTTTATTCTTTTTGTTTTGACTTGTGTTTGTCAAAATGAACTTTTCCTTTTGCTCCTGCAATTCTTTTATAGCTGAGTACTACATTCAAACAATAGACAAAATTGCAAACCTAAGTGGAACAAATCAAACTTTTGCAAGATCTTTCGCAAGCAAAAATTCTCTTAGATGTCCCTGTCTAGATTTACTTCACACACCTCCACCTGAAATATAAATGTCCTGAAACCAAGAAAGAAAAAAATGAAAATTGGTTGACTTGTTTTGTGTTACACTGCGAGTTTTTATGCATATCAAAGTCAAATGAATAGCAAGAATTCACTATCGTTAGGAATTCAGTGATATACATAACTACATAATTGCGTAAATCTGTCCCTATTTATGTGACTTCTGGTAAGATTTACTTCAGGGTATAACCTGTGAAGTGTTAATGATCTTACACTGCAGTCCTAACTGTCAAATCAAATTATAACAAGATTGGGTTTATTTTTCAAGTAGCTGAAACGTGGATTACATTTATGTTGTATCTAGGACTAAGCACCTCATTAAATGAGTTTCAAATCAATGATGATCGCTCAGCTAAAATGCATAGCCTGCTATTGATCATTCATTACTCAGCAATACAAAGTCATGTCTGATCAGGTTTACGATAATAGTGAATATTATTTTCTGTTCAATATATCTTAATTTCATTTGATTACAGATTATTGAAATTGGTGGCAGTTATTGCTTTCATAGGGATAAGTATTCATAACTATCATAGGAGAACAGTATAACTATTTATGTTGGTTTCCTACCGTTTAATCCTAAAAACACTTTTAAGGGAATAAACTTCATATGATAGATTGGAGAAAATTCCCAGTAGACTTGCTTACAATGGCACTGCTAGCCCTACAAATTGGGTGGTTTAATATGAGGATGTGAGCATTTAAAAAAAATTCAGTTTATCCTCTTTTTATGAAATTTGATTGAATTGCATTTTTAGTTATTCAGCCTGGTGTTCATATTTATTGATGTCCATGAATAAATCCCAATAATTCTTCCATCTGCATCTAGAATGGATTTTATGCTTTATGACAGGAATAACCTCTACTAAATTTCTATGAGAAGAGAGTGTTTCTGTTTTACAAGTAATTTTTTGTTGTGGGATACTTCTTCTGGAGCGCCTTGTCAAATGGAAATGTAGACAGACATGATGTCTGTCATCCCACCCATAAAGTGCACCAGGAGATGGAGGGCCCAGCCAGCGGCCACACCGGCCCCTGGGACCTGGGCAGCCTCTGTGCAACCCGTGGTGGCAGCGACAGTGGCTGCCCCACCCCCAAGCCATTTGCAGTGGCTGCACTGGCCCCTGGGGCCTAGGTAGATGCTGTGCAACCCATGGGGGCCAAGGCCTCAGCTGCCCTGCCCTGCCACTGAGGTCTTCACAGCAGCCGTGGCAGCCTCTGGGGTCTAGGCAGCAAGGCAGTGGCAAAGAACCAGGTATGCAGGAAGGGGGAAGGGAGTGTGTGCCTACTCTGGTGTATGTGCGTGTGCATGCATGTGCATACTCATGTGTGTGTGCATATTCGCACATGCATACTTGAGCGTGAGTAACCAGCAGAAGTTGAGGTAGCAGCGGAGGAGCAAGTAAGCAGGAGGGGGGAAGGGAAGTGAGTGAGTGTGTGCACTGTGTTTGCTTGCTTGGAGGTAGGTAGGTTGGGAAACAACTAGGTAAAGGATGAAACAGGAGGGGGGAAGGGGAATGAGACTCTGTGTGTTTGCAAGTGAGGGAGGGGAGAGGAAGCAGAGAGGAGGTTGGGAAACCAACAGGTTAGGGGGAAACTGAGGGGGGAGGGAAGAGACTCTCTCTCTCTCTCTCTCTCTCTCTCTCTCTGTTTGGGTAGCAGGAAGGGATTGTGGGAGGGAGGGGGCCCTGACAAAATCTCTCCAGAGCAGGTATGCGTCCCACGTACCCTCTGAGAGTCAGACTGTCAGGACAATTTATTTCTTGTTGTTCAAACATAGTCTGTTTACATACAAGAGACTGTTTTAAAACAAAAATGGAAACGGTGTGTTGAAGGGACCTAAATCCTGTCCCTTCTCAGTCTGTATCCAGTTCTGGAGGAGAGATGGGCTGGGAGGAAAATTCTGAAAGCAACAGAGTGCAGTGAGGTAAGACACAGAGGGAGGAGAGGGTTTACCTCTTTGCTTCCACATGTTCCATTTTTGTTCAGAAATAAACCACATTCCCACTTTCTTTAAGGAAAATTAAAGATGGTGGGCAATCTCAGGCATCACTGATGTCTTTGCATTTTATCTGGTTTGACCTTTAATCTATCTGTACTTTCATTATTGACTCTGTAATTTGCACATATTGGTGAGAGACAACAGCATATCATCAGGCTGTATGTGTGAATGGGATTTTCCTTACCTCCCCTTGCGGCTAGGCTGTAACTGTGTCTGCCTGTACACTGGCATATACATATAGAATTAAATCCCTTCCCAAGCCTGTGAACCAGAAGTGTGATAGGTGCAAACAAAATGTTGGAAAGACAAACTTGCCAGGACAATCCCTTTGGGTGGCAAGATGTGTATAATGTTGCTAACTGGAAAACCACCCTTTTGGTTCCATCCCCGCTGAGTCACTCTCCCTCTTCCTCTGACTTTCTTGAACAGTAAGCCAGAGAACCAAGTGTCAAAATAATAGATTGTGTTGCACAGAGGATTCCCATGGATGAAAATGGGTGAATGATTTTTGCTGATTCCTCGGTTTCATTGGAGGCCCATGTCAAAACTTTTCTATTATTTGCTTTAATATTTCATCAGATAAGTTACAATAACTACATGAAAAATGTGACATTTTAAATTAATATTTTGATGAGTTAATATTCAAATTTGTAACCTTGGTTTTATTATCTTTCCAGGACTGAGAAGCTGAGTACATTTTTTTATTTGTTTCCGTCTTCACTGTGGAAGATGGGAGGTGCTTGCCCACTCCAGAATCACTGATTTCAGGAGGGAGTTGAATTGAGGTGACCAGAGAAGAGGTCCTATGACTGATGGACAAATGGAAAACTGACAAATCATCTGGCCCAGACGGCATATGTTCAAGAGGTCTGAAAAATCTCCAGTGTGAACTTCTAGATTTCCACTAAAATCTTCCTCCATTCCAGCAGACTGGAAGATAGCTAATATAATCCCATTTTTTTTAAGGTTCCAGAGGAGATCCAGGAAATTATAGTCTAATGTCGATACCAGGTTATTCAGTGGATTTAAAGATAGATTTACTATGCATATTGATGAACAAAAGCTACTAAGAATCAGCATGGATTATGTAAGGGAAGATCTTGTCTTATTAACCTTTTAGAGTTCTTTGAGGGGGTGAACAAACATGTGACCAAGAGTGACCCAGTAGATGTTGTTTAGCTAGAAAATTTTTGATAAAGTTCTTCATCAAATAAATTTAGCGATTGTGAGATAGGAGGACAAATCCTCTTCTGGATTAAAAAGTAGTTAATGGATAGGAAAGATATATAAATAAGAGTTTTCATAGTGGAAGGTGGTGAGCAGTGGGATACCACAGGGCTTAATATATAGGTTCAGTGCTTTTTAAATTGTTCATTAATTATTTGGAACTGGGAGTAAACAGTGAAGTGGATAAATCTGTGACACTAAATTGTTCAGGGAGGATAGTGAGGTGCTTCTGGGGAATTTTTTGAGGCTGGGCAAGAGTGGGTGTCAACATGGCAAATGAAGTTCAATGTGGGTAAATACAAAGTAATGCACATTGTAACCAAATTCCTAACTATATACGTTGATGAGATCGAAACTGATGGTAACAGACCATAAGTCATAGTAGATAACTCACTGAAGATGTCAACTTAATGTATGATTGCAATAAAAAATGGCATATTCTATGCTGAAGATTATGGGGAAGGCGACTGAAAACAATTCAGCCAGTATCATAATGCCCAGTATATCTATGGTGCTACCTCATTTGGAATACTGTATACCATTCTGGTTACCATACTTTCTTGATATCATAGCATTAGAAAAGGTGCAGAAAATGGCAAAGGGTGAAAAGGTTAGGGTTCTTTAGCTTGGAGAAACAATGATTGATGGGTAATATTACAGAGGTTTACAAAATTACACAGGGATAGAGAAAGTAGAGAATTACTTTTCTCCATTTCTCACAATACAAGTACTTATGGACAATCATTGAATTAATGAGCAGCAAGCTTAGAACAGAGAAAAGGAATAATTTCTTCACCCAAAGAGTGATGAACACATGGAATTAATTGCTGCAGAACATGGTAGCGACTAGAAGCACAGACAGATTCAAGAGGGGATTGGATAAACATATGTAGCAGAGGTCCATCAGTGGCTATCAGTCACATAGGTACAACACTATGTCTGGAGCAGTGATACTCTGTATTCTTGATACTTGGGAGACAACAATGAGAGCGTTTCTGGAGTTCAGGTCCCTCCGATGGATGTCTTGATGGCACTGTGTTTTGGCCACTGTGTGAAACAGAATATTGGACTGGATGGTCCATTGGCCTGATCCAACATGCAATCTCTTATGTTCTTCTGTTCATATACCTAAGTTCAATACTCTAAGCCAGCCTTTCTCAACCAGGGTTTTGTGAAACCTTGGGTTTTCTTGACAGTCCTGGAAGGATTTACCCAATGGATTGGAGTTAATTTTTATATATATTTTAAATTTGTTAAACATTTGTCAGATGATATGATCATGTATGATCATGTTGACCTGTTCCCTTTCCCTAAATGACCAAATGATGGAACTGGAGTGGGTGGGAAGGGAAGGGGCCTTGGGTGGGCATGTACACAGCTATGCTTCCCAACCATATTCTGCATGACCATGCCATATCTGGGATTTCTTGAAGCCTGAAAAATATTTCAGGAGTTTCTCAAAAGTAAAGACATTTAGATCTAAGCACACCACACAGATCCTTTCTTATATGGCAAAATTGTGTTACAACCTCACAAAAGCATCACTGCTTTTAAGACAGTTTGTTTCCACGAACCAGGTTTAGTGAATAAGTCCTTAAGAAGCCACATGTTTACAAATCATGAAGTGAGATTACATGTGTTAAACTTGCCCTCAGTTTTTTTTTATTATGAGCTAGGGATGATGAAATACGGATGAGCACAAACTGGCTCATGAGCTAAAATTTAGCATGAACTTGGGTCATTTGGAGCCCTTAAAGTTTACTAGAATTTTGTACAGTTTGGTTCAGCTGTTTGGATGATTTAAACCTGTTAAGTGACCAACTATTTCAGCCTCACAGCTGATGAAGGTACCTGCTCTGCTATTTCACTGGACAGGGGGGAAGTTAAATGGATGAGCAATACCCCTGCTTCTTGCTGGCTCAGTTTGGAATTTGGTTCAATAGCCATCTTAAACCCCAAACTAGAGTTTTTCTGGTTCATGCCATCTGTAGATCCAAGTAGAATTTACATGTGTGAAAACTATCCACACAGACTCCCCCAATCCTATATGAAGAAGAAGAAGAAGAAGAAGTGGTTCTTATATGCTGCTTTTCTCTACCCGAAGGAGGCTCAAAGTGGATTGCAGTCACCTTCCCTTTCCTCTCCCCACAACAGACATCCTGTAAGGTGGGTGAGGCTGAGGGAACCCTGATATCACTGCTCAGTCAGAACAGTTTTATCAGTGCCATGGCAAGCCCAAGGTCACCCAGCTGGCTGCATGTGGGGGAGTGCAGAATTGAACCCGGCATGCCAGCTTAGAAGTCCACACTCCTAACCACTACACCAAATTGGCTCTATCTGACAGTGCATACAGCTGTAACTGCATATATTTAACCAGATATTTGGTTGAACTTCAGATATCAAAGAGATTGACTAGGGCTGACATATATTCAGATAAAGGAATATAAAAGCAATGGTTTTCTCTTAGCTGGTTAACAGAAATTTCTATAGCCATGGCTTGGAGTCTAGATATATTTTAAATGTCCATGAATTGTTAGCCTTGGAAACATGAGAGGAATGAAAATACTTGCCAACCACCACTGATTTTTTAATCAAAACCAGACATTTTCCCATTCAATAAACATATTCTCAATCTGCAAATGTATGCTTTCAAGTTCTTGGATGGGATACATCAATGTTACATCAGAGTATCCACTGTCCTCACCTGGGTTCCAGGTTTGGCAGAGACTGGGGGTAAGGACAGTGGGTGAAATCCTGCTCTACTCCATGTGTTTTGTTGGTACCTGTTTAAGGATCTGAATTGTACTAGAATGTTCCTCTCTGCGCAGAATAGCCTAGGGCCAGGCGTAATATCATGTAGAATGTGGAGGGATCACCTGGGCATGAGATTGGGTTCACTGTGGATGGGCAGGTAGTTGTGAGTTCCTGCATTGTTCAGGGGCTTGGATTAGATGACCCTGGAGACCCCTTACAACTCTATGATTCTAAGATTCTATACTATGAATTTTGTTCTGTAGCATTCAGGCTATATGTTACTTTGCATCTGGACTGGATAAACAGCACCTCACCAATGTATTATTGATTTTCTCCCAGAAAATCAGGTTTATTTTAATACTATGGATTTTTTTTATTGTGATGGATTTTCTTACCTGAAGCTGCTGCTGTTTGCATAATAATTGTAATCACTGTTTTCTGTTGTCAGAAGTATTCCCTTGAGATTTTCTGTTGATAATATACTCTTCTGGAGAAATAAAAGTACCAGAAAATAAGTGTCTTCCTTTATAGAAAATTGTGAGAATATTTTTGTACTTGGTGTTATAAGCAATCAGCTGAAGATTCTCATCATTTACAAAAATTAGCTGCCCCCCCCTGTTGTCTTTGTGCCCTGTTTTTTATGTGCTGTGTCTGATGCCTATTGAGATGTCTGGGAATCAGAAGCTTTGGCCTGCATGCATGTGTTTCAGCAATGCCTTGATGTTCATTGACCATGTGGCCATGTAGATGTCAGACAGTTTTGGGTTTTTCCATGGGAGTTGTGCAAAACAAGCATGAATATAAATCCTTTAAATAAAATTGTCTGGGAAAATTTCTACGAAAACTTCCACTTTAGGAGACAAAGACAGTGGAGACAGGAAGGTTGGCTTCTTCAAGCTTGGTGCCTTTTTGGTATGTTCAACATGACATCAGTTATTTTTTGTTACCTAAAGCAAATGTTAACCTGAAGCAAAAGCTCTGTAGTAAAAATTCATCCCAGAAATATTTTTAGTGGAATAATGCTTGGAGAAATAGCTCAACCTTGAAGTATACAATACGAGACATTATCATCTTACACATTAATACAAACAGTGTTCCTAAAGCCACTTACCACTTAAAGTTTTATTTTCTTTAAATAGAAAAGCACCTGTGGCATAAAGCAATCCCTCAGTCTACTGATTTTTGACACTGGGGTGTTTGTTTTGTCTAAGCCAATATAATGTTGGGTAATTACGTTTCCATTGCAGAAGGTTTTTGCGAGGGAAAACTGATCCTGTGCAGAGCTACACTTGGTACAAAAATGGGCTTCACCTGAGAGCTTTTACCTCACCGCTGACAAATAAATACAGGGTAAGAAAAATAACCCCACAAATACCAAAAATATCAGCGATTAACCATGATAGAAATCTGGAATGGGCTTTGGGTGTTGTGAAACACGTGGACTTCCATGCAAACAGGGTTTTTTTTTTGGGGGGGGGGTGATTTATTACTGTTCTGAGGTACATTAAAATGTGGCTTGTGAGTAGTAAATACACCTAATGTGTTTTTTCCTCACACTTCTGATTATCAGAAAGAGGCCTAGTGCAAATGCCCCCTAGTGCAAATGCCCCCCCCTTAGCGGCTTAGTGCAAATGCCCCCTAAATGCCAATGCGTTCTTTTCCCATTCCCTTTCCACTATCATCCATACAGTCAGTGTCACTGAACGTCATTGAGTTGCAGACATTCATTAATAACTACATTCAGAATAAGATTAAAATATTTGCAATATTTTTTAATTGTTATCAAGCACACCCCTTTTCAAAGTCAGTACAATACAGACTGTTGTAGAATAAATGAATACAGCATATGAAAGACATAGGTAAGGAGGGTAATATGTAAGAAGGGAAGAGGAGTTAATACAGTGTCCCTTGATATGAGAATCTCGATATTACCTGTGAAGCATATAGCAGGTCTCGTATTTTCATTTGTGAAACATCAGAGAGTAGGGATTCATACACTGTGGCCTAAAAGAGAAAAGAGCCTAGTTTTTGTAAATCTTAGCTGCCTGATGGTTTGCAGGCAATACTCACCTCAGACAACAAAGCAAGTGGCTATTTAGAAGCCTGATTTAGTAGTAGGCTTCATATTTCTTTAAAATGTTACGAGCCACTCCACTCCCACGGCAAGCATTGCATGTTTGTTTGGGTTTTTAATGTAAGCAAAACTTGAATCCTCCTAAGTATACTTGTAACTGCAGTACAAGTCATGGGTTTAATATGTTTTCTAAAGTGTAGTACGATTTAAATCTAGACTGTCATTTTCATTTTACCACTCTTGGTGCTTGAGGCATTTTTAGCAAGCAAAGGGAGACAGATCTACACAGTCAGAGGCAAGATGTACTGCATGTATAGAGATATAATTTTGAATAAAGAGAACATCATTTTATACACATAACAATAAACAGAGGTTTTCGTGTGAATTAATGGGATTAATATTTAATAAAATCTAATCTTTTGTTTGCAAAGTGTCTGTTTTTTCTAGCCATTGCTCAGCTCTGCTGCCAGACTGCACAAATATGATTCTTTATCCTGTCCTTTTTAAAAACTTTCAAAATCCATAATTATTATTTACAATCATCATTTACACTTTTTCATGGAAGTATACAAAATGATAGAGATTTTGGTAAATCAACAGTAAAGACTTCCTTTCAGAATAAAATACGGCATGTTGCTTCTTTCACGGATCGAGTACATCACAGTATAACAAAAGGCACCTTTTGTTCTTTAGTTAATTAGCTCATTATCTGGTGGGTTCATAAGTCTTTCCATGAAGCAAATGCATTTGAAGAAGAACTGTAAAAAGTAGTTATGGGTGTTAAATTCAATCACACAAGGGGAGGGGGGAGTTAAAAGTAGCTGACTTTCAGTGAAAAATGTATTTGGTGGCAGAAATAATTTTAGGCTTGCAGAACTAGCCTGTGTACATTGTACATTTCATTCTGCACAGAAGAGGCCACCTATTGTTTGTAAACAGAAAGGAAATACTTCACTGTGGCATTTCCATCTGTTATCTTAACAATAAGTGAAGTCATGCAGTTAATCACAGCATGTTTTTTTTTTAAAGAAGAAAATGAAGATTTCAATGTGAAACCTGGCTTCTGGATATCTGAAAACATTCACCCACCAAGAACAACTAAACTTGGTTGTTGGCCTTGTGTGTGAATTCCACATCGTTCAGTGATGAAAGATGAAGGCTGTCTATCAAGGACTGAGAACCCTCTGGCAAGAATGGCTGCCTTCAAAGAAAACCTGCTCCCCTTTTCCAGTCTAAATGTTCCGGGGTGAAAGAATGCCTGCACTGCTTGCACTGTATTTAGCAATATCTAATCTTTCATGTATTTAGTTTAAGCATGTTACAAAGTCTTAAAATCATTGGGGGGGGGGGGAGAAAATACCTTCGTTTGACAGCTTAGACATTTAATCCTTTTGAGCACCACTGTGTTGCTCTTTCGAGCCCTGTGATTCAAGTCAATGCTGCTTCCAATGCAAAGACTCTAGGAACCAAGACTCAGAAGGGTTGGATGCTGCAAGGCAAAGTCCAAGTTAGGTTGCTTAGTAGAAGGGCTTTTTGTGATGAAATGGTATTTCCCTTGAGGAGGGCAATAGTCATACACTTGAAGGAGTCTTTACGTCAGTGGATTTATCCACGTGGCCATCCACAGGCTGGTGAAGTTGATGGTTGGAACTGCATCATTAATAGTTTGGAGTGGGGGAGTGCCATTTGGGTTTATTTCACCATACCTACATACACCTGATGGTGATCAAGACATTCATATGTCTTATTATGGAGAACAATTGAGGAAATCAGTGTTCAAAGGAAAATAGCAGCTTAAACACGTAAGTAGTATTTTCAAATGCTTTGTCAAATGTATGTATTTGCTGTCTCCTGAGGGTTATTACTTACAAGGGTCATACAAATTAGAAGTCAATTGTACTGAATGGCTTTTCTAGGTACAAATCCAGAGTGGAGTTTGGACCAAATACACTTCTAAATTGCAATACATTTAAGCATGCCTATTTCGCTAAGATTGCAGCCATGGTGTTTACCTTAAGCAGGATGAGATTTTTAAAAAAATACCGATGTCTAAGCTTCATCTGGCTAACTGAGAAAAACTACTTTTAAAATACATACAACAAAGGTTTCAGCTTTTTACTGGGAGCTGGAAATCTCTTCTCACTCACTTCTCATGCACATCCACATGTACACATACTAGTCTTGCCAGGTTCCCGTTGGGGAACCCCCAGCAGACCCTTCCTTCCACTGCTCAACTAGGTGGTGGAAGAAGTGGGGGGGGGGATTGTGGTTGATAGCCTTTGCCCTGATGCTTCCCAACTGGGTCACACAGGAAGTGATGTTGCTGTCACCATCAGGCCATTGCCATCAAGTGCCCAAGTGCTTTGGTGACTCTTCCATTGGTTGTTTTGCCTTGTGAAATCCTAACACAAATATACACACTCACTTTTTGCAATGGGGTGAGCTACACTCAGTTCCAAAGTCAGATACACCTGTTCAAGTGTGCAATCAGATCATTCCATCATCACTTTTAAATTTCTCACTGGAAATTTTAACCATGACTATGTAACATATGCAATGTCAGGCAAATGGCTGAGTAACAGCTTACCGTTACACTTTGAAAGTCATCCTCCTTCTACCCTGAACTCAAATCTGTAACTTAGTATACTTCCTGTGACTAGTGGGAATCTATTCTATGGCTCTCTGGTGATAGAAGAAACAGAGAGCAGAAATAGACAGGACTTTGGCCTTTTCCTCAGAGATTACCTTCATTAACTTAAAGTTAAAGTTAATATGCCTGCATTTCTCCTGAACATCTCAGTACTCAAGACAGGTAACAATATAAAAAGAATAGAATAAATGTTTTAAATAAAAATATTAGAACTAAAGACTAAGGATGCCATTTACCTGCTGGGTGCAAGAGATCTCCCACCTGCGGTTTCCAATGCCTGCTGCCATTCTGGTTGCTGAGCAGAAAAGACCAGTCAGCCAAAATGAAACCAGGAACTAAGAATTGAAATGATGCCACAATGAGTTCTGGTGAAACCTCATTTTCAAAGACCAACCGTATTCATCAGTGGTTTATTCATGACCGATCCTTACTCACAAATATATTGTGAAAACTTTTCCTTGCAGCATTCAGCCCTGCTGACTCTTGGTTCCTTGTGATATTTGTAGGTGTTAACAGTGTGAGTGGTAGATTTCTACAATGCAATATATTTGTGAATAAGGATTGGTCATGAATAAGCCACTGATGAAGAAAGTTTGTCTTTGAAAACAGGGTTTTACTGGCTGTCGTTTTGGCACCATTTCATTAAAACTATTCATGTCAGCTTGATTTTTTTTGTTCCTGCCATTCTGGTAGGTGACAGAAGAAAAAATCACAATGATGCTGTGGCACCATTTCCTTGAGAATGGCTCCATGTCCCTATTCTTCCCCCCCCCACACACACACACACTTCCTGTCAGTTTGGTGTAGTGGTTAGGAGTGCGGACTCCTAATCTGGCGAGCCGGGTTCGATTCTGCACTCCCCCACATGCAGCCAGCTGGGTGACCTTGGCCTCGCTAAAGCACTGATAAAACTGTTCTGACAGGTCAGTGATATCAGGGCTCTCTCAGCCCCACCCACCTCACAGGGTGTCTGTTGTGGGGAGAGGAAAGCCGCTTTGAGCCTCCTTCGGGTAGACTGTAAGTCCTTTGAGCCTCCTTCAGGTAGAGAAAAGTGGCATATAAGAACCAACTCTTCTTCTTCTTCTTCTGGTAGTTGGCATCCACTGGCTAGCAACTCTATTAATAACTCTGTATGCCACCCACCAGCAGGCATTCCCTCTCTGTCCAAGTTCTGAGTATCCAGTCACCCTACTACCAGGATATAATAGAAACACCCTTGTGCATTAGTAGCTAATTATGCAATGTGCTTTATATTGTCACCTTTATAAAAACCTTTTGGAATGTCCCAGTTAATTCATATTTTCAGTAATTCATAATGAAGTGCCCATTGCTGAGCCATATTTTGTTCTTGCTGAGGTTGAACTGCTAAAGGTATTTCAGAGAATAATAGTCTTGATTTTGTGGTATTACTTTATTTTATACCTCTTTCTAAAGAATGCCTAGTTTACGTTAGTTATTTTTAATTTCAAATCACTCTGCCATTCATGTATTTCCTTCTTGAATGTCATGGAACAAGTATCAGAATTAATTTTGAAGAACATTTTAACAAGAAAGAAAATATGTTTTCCTAATAAACCTTGAAAGTGGGGTAGATATGTGGAAAACAGAGACTTAAAGAAAACTGTGCTCCCAATACATATGGTGTTTCTTGTCTCAATATTGATAGCCATACTAGGCTCTTCAAGGGTAGAGCTGGGGGATAAAGTTCATACAGAGGCCTAGTTTTCATTGAGGTAGGCTTGAACATTCCCTTCAAATAGTATTGTCATTCTGACCCATCTATCTTGGTTTATTCAGGAAAGGAATTCAAGAAAGTTGCATTTTTACCTTTTTGCTGATGGTGGCTTGCAGTGAATTTTGAACATTGTCCTTATTGACACAAAACAATGTTCCTGATGTTGTATGCATGTTTTATATCCTCTAGCTGATCATTAATCATAGAATCATAGAGTTGGAAGGGGCCATACAGGCCATCTAGTCCAACCCCCTGCTCAACGCAGGATCAGCCCTAAGCATCCTAAAGCATCCAAGAAAAGTGTGTATCCAACCTTTGCTTGAAGACTGCCAGTGAGGGGGAGCTCACCACCTCCTTAGGCAGCCTATTTCACTGCTGAACTACTCTGACTGTGAAAATTTTTTCCTGATATCTAGCTTATATCGTTGTACTTGTAGTTTAAACCCATTACTGCGTGTCCTCTCCTCTGCAGCCAACAGAAACAGCATCCTGCCCTTAAGTATGATTTCTTCACTTTCAACTCACTTCCATCTCTGATTAACCTCTGTGAATGTCAATAAATTAGCAAGGTAAAGAACTGGCTCAGAAAAACAGATCATATCAACAATTCTACATGTGCTCTTTGAAGTCAAAGCTCTGCAGCAGAAACATCTTAGAGTTTCCCTCCAGACTCTAGAAACTAGAGAATTTCTGTACGCTGAAAAATGTACAATAAATGTGAATCTGTTTACATGATCCAGGTCTAGGATAACTGATGGAAAATGATGTTACTTTTCCACAAACATATAAGAACTAGGCTTATTCAGAAGCATGCTAAATTATAGCAAAGATTGCTCAAATAAAAAAATAAAACAAACTATAGGAAGGTTCAGTGATGAATCTGCAACTCTGACCTTTTTGTGTCTATACATTATTTAGAATTATATAGATGCTTATATTGGATTTCAGAGAAATAATATATTGGGAAACAGAATTTAGGTCATGTTGGCCTGTTTCATACCACCGGCTTTTTCAGAGTAATTTTGAGTTGATGCATGTGCAACATTTGAATTGGGGGGTGGGATCTAGAGAGACTTTTTGAATGCATATGTATTGCTTCAGAAGATGCCTGTTTTTATCAGTTGAACAGATTGTGGCTAATTCAGAGCCAGTGTGATATAATGACTAGAGACCCAGGTTCAGATTCCCTTTCAGTCAAATTTGTTGGGCTTACCTTTGGCCACTCACAAACTCTCGTGTGGAATATGCCTCAGCCTAACCTACTCATGGGGTAGTAAGGGTTAAATAGAGGAGGTGGATATAAAGAAGTACATTATAGCATAATGTGGCTATGAGTATACCTTGTTTCTTATTTCTTCTTTACCTTTAGGTAGTTAAAAAAGCTGGACAGAGTTTATTGTTTTTACTTACTCAAGAAAACTGCAGGCCATAAACTTCATTCCATTGAACAGTGGGCAAGGTTAAAAGTCACTGTAGGCCCATGCAGAAGCAACTAACTGTTCTGCTTCTCTAGTCATTTCCTCCCTTTGTGCAAAACAAAAAAAAGTTCAAGTTGGGGGGTCAGTGAAAGAGTCACTCTACACAGTGCATTTCCCTCAGCAGGTGCTGCTAAGCTGTGAAAAAAGTCTGTGGAGGGTTACTCTTGCCTGAGGCAGTATTAATTCAAGATTCATATTTTGCAACTCCCTTATGCAGACTCACAGAACAATAAGGAGATTGCAGCAAAGAATTGCATGTTCTTAAGCACTATGATATCCAGGAGTTCATGTTATTACTCCAGTGTAAGTGGGAAAAATGAAAGGTGATTTTATGCTTCAAGCAACAGTGTAGGTGAGGGGTAACACATTCTGCAACCTGACGATGCAGTGAAAGTGGGTTTAACTTGCCCCCAAAGCATATGGCTGCTTCTCCTCCTTCTCTGATAACATTCACTTCAGTCAGAAACCACTATGTGGTGGTAGGTACAATGGGAAGGGCCACATTCTTGCCATATTGCTCTTAGAATCAAGATCAAGACTTAGGATCAAGACTTAAAATGATTAAGATAACATGTTGGTTCTTCTTGGGCTTTGTAGCACAGGCCATCTTTAGCCATGTCTAGAGATGAGCATGAACTGGCTCACAAACTAAGCTAAAGTTTGTGATGAGTTTTGGCTGGTTCATGGTTTGTAGTCAAGTTTGTGGCTGATGAACCAGCATGAGCTTTCTACAAATGTTCAAACTGTTTATGGAGGTTCATGCCAGTTCATGAGCAGATACCTTTCCTCACACACTGTCTCCACTCAATCTATATGTCCATACAACTTCAAAGCAACAACTCAGAGGGCATGTAGAGGAGTATCCAGGAGAGATACCCTGTGACTTTGATGTCTCTAGCTTGCACAAGCTCCATTCTATATGCTGTTGCAGAGAGATAGTCATTTTGACAGTCACAAGTTCAGGAGGTTCAGAAGTGTATAGAATAGATCCTATGTAAGCTGGAGACCTCAAAGTCACAGATTACTTTCCCTGGATGCTTTTCTACATGCCCTTCATTCATGAATTATTTTATTCTTTTGTCATCCAAAGTTCCTACTGCTTCTCTGGCTGGTTTTCTGCTCCAGATATATATTTTAAAATGTTTAGTTTGTCTTGATGCTTTGAGCAATCCACTCTTCAAAAATATTTTTGTATGCCTAATTATTGACTTAAAGTTCTTTTGCCAGAGCCTATTGTTCCTCTTGCCGTGGTAGAGAACCCCTGATTGGACAAAGCTGGTCATGTGACAAGCTTTCCTTAAAGGAGAAGCCCCTAATTTCTCTCAACTTCTGTCAGTCTTGGATTTTTTTTCTCCCTCCTCCTTCTTCGATCCTCTCCCCCCCCCTCCAAGAAAAACAAAGGCTCGCTGCTTGGCCCCTCTCCCCCCCCCTTCAAGAAAAGAAAGAGGCTTGGCTCCCCCTCCCCTTCTGAACTATCCTAACCACATGTAGAACACTTTCCTGTTTCAATGGGGAGGGGAGCTAAGAGGAAGACCTGAGTTTAAATCGATCAGAATTCAACAGGATTGAAAATGGAATAAACAAAGTAAGTGCAGACTCTGCCTTCATCTCCAGGCCATGAGCCTTTTGACTCTTGCCTTTCAGCTCATACTGAAGACTCATGCTTCTGTCCAGGAGTAGCCTGTCATAGATTCTGTCTCTGGCTTTTCCAGTTAATAGATGGTTTGAAAGATCTCTACATGGGACCTGAGACCTACTGCCATTCAAAGTAGGAAATGATGATATCGATATCAAAGTAGACAATGATGATACACCACTAGTCTGAAGCAGAATATCAATCATTCAAACTTTATTGCTATAGCTGAAGGCCATTGCAAAACAGGTTACATTTTTGATAAAAAGCAAGAGCTCCACCTACACAGTAAATCTATGGATAAAATATAGAAATGATGTACGTTTACGTGGGTCACATTAGTTGATTGATAACTTCATGTATATGCATTGGTGGTAAAGAGCCAATTGATTAACTATGAACCTGAAAGGCAGTCATTTATTAACCCAGAAGGTTTTGGTGCAACTTGAAATCCAGCTACACCCAGCTACACCCAGCACCATCTAATCCAATTAAGCCTGTTATTCTATTCCGTTCACACTGGTGGGTTACAATAAAGAAATTAGAATTTTTATTTTAAATTTTTCTGTGGGCCAACATGGCTACCTACATCTCTAACTGTAAGCCACACTGGTGATTTATTCTGAGAAAAGGGTTATTTCCTCTCTATAAGTAAGGCTAAGCAAACTTCCACAATTCAGCCACAGAGTTGCTACCATACAATTAATTCTCATTTGGGAAGGCACTGGGTCCACAGAAGAAAAGGAAGGTGTTTCATTTATAAGTAAGCCTTCCAGAACTATTAGCAATATTTAATAGCATACAAACTTCAGTGTTACATTTTTATATCCCAAGTTAATATTTCTACACTGAGTTTTAATCTGGATACTGACATTTTATATGCCCTTGTTGTTGGGTGAAACTCTAAAGTGAGAGAGTCCTATAAAGGAAGAGACAGTCATCTGAGTAAAACCTCGTTAACATTAAATCCACAGTTTAAGATTGGTTATCATATCCTCCAATGGAGTAAAATGAAAACTACGAACCATTTGTGCAGATAATAAGTGAGGAACATCTGTTTTAAAGAAGGAAATGTTTTGAAAAGCCTCTCAACAGTGTCTGAGCTTTTTCGTAGTAATGAAAAATTGTCAGTAGAAGTTGATGTTGCATGTGTGCCTGAGAATGCATGTTGTGGAGAGGAAGTGTGCAGAATATGACATTTTTGCATTTCAAATGCTGCTGAGAAATCACTTGCACATTCTCACACATGGTCCAAAGTCTTCTTGTGCTATTAAAAGCAGCCTGCGTATGAATCAGCCTGCTGTAGGAAAAATTGATTTGACAATAACAGTTTTAAGAGAACGCCGAGCAGTCAGATATGTCCCTCGGCTCTTGATCTAATGCAAAGGGAAAGATGTTTATCTGTTATGTATATACATCAGTTGATAAAGCAGAAGAAAGTCTTCTCTGTCATTTGTCTTCTGTATTAACCTCTTTATCAGGGCACTGTAGCCGAGAGAATGTGCAGCATTTAAACACCATAATCTTTATTGCTTATTCTGCCATCAGGCAGAAGTTAAAACTGTCTAGTGTCATACTGATTCAAAGGCTATTCAGGTAAATGGAAACACTTCACTTGCACTGATTGTCTTTTGGGGGGTGGCCAAAGCTGTGCACAAAATCCTGTTAACAGCACCCGGTTGTTTTAGCATTTTCCTGAAATGTTAGTAACAGCAACACGTACTGTCCTCACAAAACAAGCTATTTATATTCTGCATTAACACTTTGTGTTCAAAGTATACTTTGAATACTCACAACAGCTATGATCGATGTCTTCAACTGATGTTTTGAAAAGTCCTACTGAAATCAGTGTGGCTGCTCTGGGTTAAGTGGTTTATGTGCTGCCCTGTGTCTGATTCAAGTACAGTTAAGTAGTGGCATATTAGCTACCTTGCCTAAGGCTAGGAAGAGAGAGCCAGTTCAGAGATGAGCTTACAACCTTGGAGTAATTGGCTCATGGTCATATACTGTAATTTGCTAGTGGTGCCACAGGAATGGGTTAGAGCTCTCAAATGCATTTCTGAAAATCATGGGTATCAGACTGCCAAATCTTACACCAATTAGTTCTATCTTCTCTGCTCATCGGTAAATGGGGGCCTAATCCCTGGGGTTGAGAAGACCAAAGGTGATCAGAGATGGTGCTGGTTGGGTAAGATTACTTCAAGTACCATTGGCTGTAGCAATAGCTTTGCTTTTAACCCCCTCAGCTAGGTAAGATAACTACAGAGAGTCTCGGGATTGGTGATATTCCCATCCCTGTACAGGAGCGCAGCAATTCTTAAAAAGAGAAAAATTGACTTGTAAAGATCATACCTCAGGCCTGTTTGCTTTCTAGAGTCTTCAGAACAATAAATAATTCCAGTGAAGACAGATCACTATGGTACCTATCCTCAGAAGGGGTAGCCATGTCAATAGGTTGCAGACAAACTCCTTAAGCACCTGAAATGTATTGTGACACAAGCTTTTGAAAGCCAGAGGCATATGGCACGGATTCACAAAAATGTATGCTACAATAAATGTGTTAATCTTTGAGGAACCACAGGTTTTGACTTAAGAGTACAATTCTGGCTTGCTCTAGCCTTGTCAGCCAGAAATTACATTTAGATTTGCTAAGTGTGAGGTTCAACAACATGCCAGCAATTGGTGTTACTGTGGATATGTCTAGAGAACTAATTTTACAAATTAAAGTGGGATTTGGAGTCATTTGTAGGACTAGCCAAACGTCTTAGCCTTCTGTGGTTAACACATAAAACTGATTGATAATAGTTTGAACTAGCGAGGTTACCTTCTAAATAATTGGTCTTAAATCAAGATTTTAGTGACTAATGAGAAAATTACCATAACCCATTATAAACACTGCAGAAGAAAAGAGGACTTGATAATGTTTTCAGGATATAGACAACTTCTCTCCTCCTTTACTGAAAGAGAAAGGGAGAGTATTATGTTCAAATGCAGTATATTCTATATTTTTTATGGTTGAAGAGTGCTATGATACTTGTGTAAACATTTATCTCATCAAGAAGCATGATTTTGGGTCAGATGGATGTGACATTAAAAGAAATAGGATTGGATATCCCATGCCTTTTTGTTTGTGACAATCAGCCAATAAAGATCAAAGCAGTGCCATTCAACTTGTTCCCCTTGTCATTTTTTTTTGTAACCTGAAGTGATTCTTCAGTGCTGACTAGAACTTAAGGAAATAGGAAGGCATCATACTTGAGATAATAGCTTGGTGTAGGGGAACATATTAGCCTCTTTGACCTTCTTTGCTTATGATCCAAATCAGAGATCTGCTGTCTAGTGATTCTCTTTTATGCTCATTGATTGTACAGAATCTTTTCCAGTTTGTTATTTTAAAAAAATCTGACAAGGATTCTCAGCCCTTATGTGGAACATATAAGGGGGGGGGGCTGGCATAGATTCCTTTTCCCCTCCTCCCTTGCCTCTCCCCCTTACCTCTTGCTTCCATGATGCCCTTCCTGGTCCCTCCCCCTCTTTCTTTCTCTTACGTATACAGACCCCTTTCCCTCCACTCCCAACTTCCATTTCCCCCCTTAGCTATCACTTCCCCAACCTCATCCCTGGTTCCTACCCCCCCTCTCTCACACACATGCACACAGAGACTCCTTCCTCCCCACTCCTTACCTTTTGCAGCAGGAGGGCTGCAGCAGGAGAAACAGCCTTGGTGACAGACACCAATGTGGCTTATTTTCTGTGTTTGTGTATGCTTTCTCACCTCCTAAAAGCTGCCTGGTTTGGGAAACCTTCCATCAAACTCCAATTTGACATGATGTCCAAATGGAGCAGATACCTAGGAATGTGTTTAGAACCCTAGCTTGTAGGTAGTAAACAGACTTCAAATTTCTTACCTTTGCATGAGATAGGAGTTTGAGTGAAAATTTTTAAAACAAGAGAATCTTCAGTCTTACTCCATATATGTGGACAAAGAGGTGGGATCATGTGAGAATCACCAACAAATTGTGTTTGTGCCCAATATGGGCACAAGAAATATAGATTTCTTGTGATGAGACTATTGCAAGAAATCAAGGTTAGAATCCAGATTTAAATATATATATATATACCAATGCAGGCAAGAATATTTTAAAAAAAATTAAATAAAGAAGCTTCCATTCTCTTTTAAATTTTGAGATGAGACCTCCAAGGGAAAAAATCAAAGAGAGGCAGTCACATTATATCCTAGTTTCTGCAAACATCACTTGTATGTGACTCCCAACAGATGTCTGATGCAAGTTGCTGCTCAGCAGCTGGTAGAAAGCCACAGGGCACATTAGCAGATGCTGAGCATAGTGAAGCAAGCAGCATGGTGTAGAACAAAAAGAACAAGACGGATTCCCTTTGGAAAAATCATTCAGTAGCATTTTGTCTTTCAGAATATTTTGTTTCTTTACTTTTCAAGGGACTGATTGCAGACCCTTTCCAAATAAGAAACACAGACTGTTTCCACATTATAGATAGACCTTGTTTTAGCCTTGCTTTACTTTGTATGCTGCAAGTTGACCCTAGGCTTTCCATATTTGGGCTTTCCTCCCCCTATATCCCATGCTGAAATTCACCAAATATCCTTCCTGCATTTAAGTTGGATGCAGCTTCCCATCATGCTTTGCTCCCTTCCCATTCCCCCAAAATGTTTGTTATGCAAAATGGTGCTTGCTTGCACCTAATTCCATCATTCTCTGCCCTTCAATGCCTCCCCACTTTGCCCAAGTATGTGACTTAAAAAAAAGAAGTAGGTTATTGCATATATATATATATATATATATATATATATATATATATATATGCAAAATGGTGGCCACATGAATTATTTATTTATTTATTTGATTGGATTTGTTTCCTTACAGCAAGCCATCTTGCGGCGTATTACACAATAAAACTCCCACATAAGACTCCGAAGGGCATTAAGGTCAAAACCAGGACCTTGAACTGGATCCGGACTGCAACTGATAATCAGTGTAGCTGCCTCAGCACTGGCCCTCCAAGGTGTTCCCATGAGGACTTTAGCAGCCATATTTTGTACCAGCTGTGATTTCTGGGTCAGAGACAAAGGCAGACCCATGTAGAGCGAGTTACAGAAATCAGTTCTGGAGGTGACCATTGCATGGATCACCATGGCTAGGTGCTCAGAAAACAGGTAGGGTGCTAGTAGCCTTGCCTGAAGTAGGTGGTAAAACACCTGACAGGCTACCTTTGTGACCTGTGCCTCCACAGATAGTGAGGCATCCAAAGTCACCCCCAACTTTATGGCCAGTGGCATGGTGTTCAGTTGCGTCCTGGCCAGAGTGGGTAAATGCACTTCCTGACCCGCCCACTTCCTTCCTAGCCACAAGACCTCTGTCTTGGAGGGGTCAAGTTTCAGGTGACTCTGCTTGAGCCATGCAGCTATGGCTTCCAAACATCTGGCAAATTGTTCTTGGGGGGGGGGGGTCTGTCTGCCCATCCATGAGGCAATTGAGCTGGGTATCATCAGCATATTGATGACAACTCAGCTCAAAGCTCCTCACCAGCTAAGCCAGAGGGTGCATAAAGATGTTTAAAAGGGTGGGGGAAGCACTGCCCCTTGAGGGACTCCACAAAGAAGTTGACAGCGGTGTGACAACTCATCCCCCACTGCCATCCTCTGTGTCTGGTTCTGCAGGAAGGAGCACATCCATTGAAGGGCTGTCCCCTGTATCTCTGTCCCAGTGAGGCTGTGAGCCAATAACTCATGGTTGACCACACCAAATGCATCCAATAGATCTAACATCAAGAGGATGGCCAAACCACCCCGATCTAGCTGATGGTGGAGATCATCTGTCAGGATGAACAACACCATCTCCACCCCCGTGGCCAGGATGGAAGCGAGATTGGTATGGGTTGAGTGCCAAAGTTTCCTCCAAGAAAGCCAAGAGCTGGTCCACAGCAGCCCTTTCAACCACCTTACCCAGAAACACAAGATGTGAGACTGGGCAGTAGCTGGCCAGGTCCCGTGGATCCAGCAATGGTTTCTTATAGAGAGGAAGAACCATTGCCCCCTTCAGCAGCTCTGGGAACTCCCCATATAATCTGAATCAATGTATTTCTCCACTAGACAGATATGAATTAGATTCTACCTTGAAAGAAGAGCTCACTGTAAACAGGAATTTCCTTGCTGCAGGGTAGGTGAGAGGACATTTTGGGTCTGTGCCTAGAAAGGCAGATTTAAATGCAGAAATTGATGTAAAAGGTAGCACTTTAAAAAGGCAAATCTGAACAAAATCACTAGTAAGAAAACAGACACAGTGAAAGAGGTGTGTTTGCCCCGGTGAAAGGTATTAGATGGTTCTTGAGTTTAATAGGGACTCATTAGGATATGGAAAGAAATGTTATGAAGTTAGATTATCAGTTTCTCTCTGATTGCTTTCTATGCTGTAATATTCAGAGATCCTTTGAACAAACTCCCTACACTGGATAGATCTTTTGTTTTGCAGAGGTATTTGCAACATATGGTCAAGCAATTATTACAGTATTAACATAAAGCTAGCTTCCAAGATATATTGTGTTCATAGCACATGTGGTAAAATGCTAATGTACAGCGAATCAAAACCATATCAGCCTTTCACCTCAGTTTGTCGGCTACACCGAAAATAAATCTGCAGACCTCTGCCCCAGGTAGTTTTCAAGATTCCTAGGTTTTCCTGACGGGCAGCTATAAAGGTTTTTGATGCAGCTCAGCAGACAACATAACTGCTATAGGCTGATGCTGCATCAAGATGGGCATGGGACTGAATGGCCTGTGTGGCCTCTTTCAACTCAATGATTCTATTATCTCACTAACCCATGGTTTCTACAATGCAGAACAGAAGGTGGGTCTTTAAAATGAGCTTGGGTAGTAGCCTAGGAGGAGGAGGCTATACATGGCATTATTGCATCATCTCCCATTTCTTTCATAGAATCATAGAACCATAGAGTTGGAAGGGGCCATACAGGCCATCTAGTCCAACCCCCTGCTCAACGCAGGATCAGCCCAAAGCATCCTAAAGCAGGTCTGGACAAGTCACTCACCTTCTCTCTCAGCTTTTCCAAATGGGCACAGGCTGGAGTCTTCTTGGGAACCAAGTATGTTTTTTTTTTTGTCTTTCTGGCTCAGTTGGTCACAAGCTGGGGTCTT
Source organism: Paroedura picta (assembly GCF_049243985.1). Classification (NCBI taxonomy): domain Eukaryota; kingdom Metazoa; phylum Chordata; class Lepidosauria; order Squamata; family Gekkonidae; genus Paroedura; species Paroedura picta. The sequence continues at coordinate 71,363,016 of NC_135373.1, read as the reverse complement.
TGGGGAAATGTCATTATTGTAAAGACCTTGCAGCTAAGGGGAAAGAACATGACATAATTTTCACTGCCTTGGGGACCCTGAGATGACATAGAAATGTTATAAATAGAATAAATAAATGCATGGCAAGGAGGAGTAATGACTGCTGAGGGCTCAGATGTACAGAGGAGGCCTGCACCCCATTGATTGCCTCATGGAGCTGTTCTCTTGGCTGCAGCATCTTCCTATCTTGCTGATAAAAGATATGAAGTTGCCCCTTGCTTATCTCTACTAAAGGGATTGGGCCCTCTTATTCTGTGATCACATTCAATGTATAAACACATTTGGGAGTGATCCTCCAAAGTATGCCATTCTTTCTAATCCCAATAAAAATTCCATATTCTAAATTTGTCTTACTCTTTCTATGATTAACGTACAAATACAAACTGATGGCTAGTGTTTTCCAGAAATCATCTTTTTTTAATACCAGTCCTCCCCTTTTCCTGATACATCCATATTTTAACACTTTTAGCATTTTACAGCTTTGTCCACATTTACAAAAACAATAAATAAGGCCTGGTCATAAAAAATATGACCCAGCAACCCCTTGGATAATTCAGCATCCTCAGCAATAGAGCAAGCCTTGGCAAATAGCGAACAACTGGTGATAAATCTGGAAGAGCTTAATATACACTGAAGAAGGGATCCACTTGGAAGCAGGCTATGTGGGTGTACTTATCTACTTGTCACATGCCAAACTCATTTACTACTTTGAATATAAAGTAGGTCGTGTCATCATGAGGGAAAGCATATACCAGCCCTGCTGAAAATCCATAAAAATTGAAAAGTGTGCTGACTAGATATCCAAAACAGGGTTGTTTTTTTAAAAAGGAAAGCTAGCCATTAGTAGTTGGGAAAATACTCCTCCCATTAGTTTTTATCCGTTTTAGAACATGGAGATGCTGTACTGAAGGCAAGGAGAGGTAATTGGGAAAGTATTGGTAAGTATGAGTCATGGAACAGGATAACAAAAAGACTGGATGAGTCATTCCACAAAGTTTCCATAGCTGTACAACAAAACATGAGGTTTCTGTTTATAAATGGACAAATTAGCCATTTCCTATTCCCAGGAACTGTTGCATTTTTCCCCTCACAGGTTACCCTGACAATAATATTCATCCTTTAAATCTTGTATAAAGCACCAAGGATGAGCTAAAGATGTATAAAATTGAAACCGCTATCTTAAGACAGATTGTGGAACACATGTATATTTTAGAATATAAAATAGGGAGAAGGTCTAGAGATTTTCTAGAGGATATCTGTGCAATAAAACTTTGAGATACAAAAGCTCTCCCCGTCAAAGGGATCTGTAAAAAGTAATTATTAAGTGCAACATGAAATGTTAGGTTTTTCCATTAGATTTCTTCAATATCCTACTTTCTCTTTCCTCCCTCAGTATATATATTTCTCTATTGTTGCTGGTTTCACCAGGGAAATACCAGCTTCAAATTTATCCCTAAGCTAAAACTTATAAGATGATTGACAAAATATTAAGGAAACTGAAAACTGGGTTAAATATAAACTCTCTTGCTATTAGGGATATATTCTCTATTCAGCATGCACATGCAACTCCCATTCACAGGCAGCAAGGAGAGAACAAATGCTCCAAGGAGGATGTGTATGTATATATATGTGTGTGTGTATGGAAGGCTAGGAACCTTTCATTGCTCTATGGAGCATGCCTAGGCAGACATTGGCAACATATTCTGTAGGCTAGGTCTCGGAAGTCTTCTCATGTGACTGAACAGACTTTCCCAATTTTCTGTGTGTTCCTCTAGTGTGTTTGAACTGATTAAGCAATACAGAAGGGAAATACAACTGCAGCATGGGAAATTTTTAGTTTGGGAAATTATAACAAAGTTTTGTTCTCTGTGAAAACATGGCTGTTTCAGATTTTGTTAGCCCCCAGAGTCATACGCTTTATTCACCCTCCAAAATTGGGAATTGTGGACAGAAGCCCCCGGATGGATCCAGCCAACTTTCTCACTCAAACTCTCCTGATTCCCCAACTTACCACAGCTGACATCACTAATGCTTCTTTTCCTTGCAGGTCCCACAACCATTATAGCCCTTTTGGTGGACAAAGGACCTTCCTATCTGTATGGTGTCTTAAATTGTTCTTAGATAAACCTAATTGTTCTTAGATTGTTCTTGAAAATGACATCAAGTCATTTTGTATAGCTGCCAAATAATCTGTGATTTGTGTGTACTGGATGTGCTTTTAGACAGCAAAGTAGTTGTTTTTGCTGAATCAAATCTAAAGAGAGAGAGAGTAAGATTATGGGAAATGCTAATTATAAAATTGTAAGGAAAGAACTGGAGAAAGCATTTAGGGAACTGTTGTTAACTGAAAGTCTGAACTTGATTTTTAGACTGATGCCATAATGAAAGGAGGACTGACATCTTAAGCACAAGGGGCTAGATATTCTAAGGCTAGCTAGTCTAACGCCAACCTGGAAGGTTGCTGAATCCCATCATGACATTATGATTTCCAGGTACAGTCAGATCCACAGGGTGAAAGTTGATTATTATCAGTAGTGGTGATTAGGGGAGCTGCAATTTTTGATGTGAACATGTTCTACTCTCGAAAGTAGCCAATCACTTTGTCTGTTTAGTTTGCACTGAGCAGCTGCAAATGTTCACCAAGCTGCTTTGCATCAAGTTTTGCCCCAAGTGCATTTTGTGCGATTTGTGGCCGAAATTATGGCCAGTGTCGAACAGGGGGCTGTATTGTGCTTGGAAACTTTAAAGACACTTGAAGTAGGGAGCTTTGTTTTACTGTTAAGTACTTCTGTGGAGGGACTTTAGCCAGAGAAGCCTCGCTCATTCGTTGCTTTCGCCGGTCTAAAGAAAAAAAAATGGCGATCATGTCTCCAGAAGCTCGGGGGCGAGAGCAAGGAAGGAACATTCTTTCTACTGCTACATTGAGAACACACGTCATTTTTGGATGTGTTGCAGGTTGTTCTCAAGAGTCTAGCAGTTTTTAAAGGGGGAATCCACTTTTCTGGATTTCCCGAAAAGCGCTATAACAAAGCGATTTTTGCGGGAGTGTTGCAGGAGTGTTGCAGATTATATACGATGTCATGCAAAACGTTGAATTAATAGTGTTTACCAAAGGTAATACTTTTGCTACATTTAAGTCATGCAGAATGGCCCTGAAAATTATAGTCATCATTTGACCATTCCTGCCCCAGTCCATCAGCTACTGTTAGATTCAGAACCTTGTTTACAGATTGGATACAACTATGCATCTGGTTGTTCATATATATCACCATGTACATGAGATCCACATATGGTATAGAGATAAACCTTCTTTATTTTCTTGAACTATTACTTGCATTCTGCTGTCTCAACTTGTTCAGCACTACTAATTCTGGCCTGGGGCCAGTAGCTATATCTCCTGGAGTGGTGCAATATGGCATCTACACAGAGGTGTTTGGGTTTTGTTTTTTGTTTTTTTTCTTTGCCATTATTGTTCATAGAAGCACAGCAGGTCATCTTCTGTTGTGTCCCCCCCCCCCCAATGTGCAAATGATAACTTTTATGTATTTGCTTCTACTAATAATGCCAAAGACCTTATCATACACAGTTAGGTGGACCTACCCTGAGTAGAGTGAATTCCTCTCCCAGTATCTCAGATTGTAGCAGATATCCATTATGGCTGCAGATAATAGTAATGTGATTTATCCCAGTTCATATGGGTAAACTGTACATTTCTGTTCCCCCCTTCCCCACAACAATACAAGCTGCTTTTCAGCATATGTCACTGGCCACAATATAAAGATTGGTGACAGAACCAGATTCTGAATAACATTATTGTGCATATTATGTAGCTCCTAAACTATGTTACTGAAATGTCATGTCATATGCCATTGATTTTAAAGCAGAAGTCCCATTGAAATCAATTCGAGGCTTTGCTTAAGAGGAGGTGGTATATGAAAAAAAAAGATAATTGTGCATCTTGCACTTTATAATATTTTCCAATCTCTGCAGGAAGATGTATATCCAAAGCCTCTCTTTCTTTAAATGTTGAAGGTCAAGGAGTGAAATCCTAATTTTCTACTTTCTGTTTTAGCTTGTTCAGTGTATTAAAGATAAATACCTTTGTGGCAGTATCTGAAAGGAGAATGCTTTTCATATTCCCCCCCTTCTCCTTCCTTCTACACTTATTGCACATTCACAGTTGCATGACAGTTTCTTCTGCCCTAATGAGACCCACAGTTGGACTTGAGACATTATTAGAGATCTCTCTCTGAACTGGTCAGGCAGCATATTATTGTATTATAAAGTAAGAAAAATATGCTGTCCCCCCCCTCTCCCTCCATGGTCAGTAAACAAAAGGCTCAGCTCTCCAAGCGCCTTTTGAAGTGGAAAACTTGAAATATTTCAGTCCATTGTGGTTTATAATCAGCAAACTTACATGAATAATATAAAAGCTGTGAGCTCCCTAAACATGTCAAGTACCTTCAAACATGTAAATTTTTACCTTCTGACCTTTAGTTGAAAGGTGAATTGGGAAAGATTTGTAAAGCATGGAGTCTTCTTCTTTAAAGTCCTGTGTGAAGAACATAAACTGTTTGCATCTATTGTTGTCTAAAAAAGGATACATTATCCAGTTTTATTATTAGTTATATTAGTATTTTAATAAAGAATGGTGTAAAAGATAAAACTTCTGAAATCTTCCTCTTTAAACCAACAACAGTTAACAGTTAAATGTTTTTTTTAAATTCAAATAACTTGGATAATGTCAGCTGGTAATGGTCAAGAATTCCTATAAATAGGAGAGCTGTCTTTGTAAAGTTGCTTTCACCTGATCCTTTATAGAGAGTATCTTTATAGATTATACACTAAATCTAGTTTTTAAAACATCCCTCTTAATTGGGTTATTGGTAGCTTGCCAACTCAAGAATTCTATGATGATTTGGCATGATCATTATAGCCTGGAACATTTTGAACATCTACATCATGTTTACTGGCGATATGGATTTGAGTGGTGTCATGTTTCTGCTGACCATTATGTCCCTACCAAACCATTTCAATAAATGAATGTTCTCTGTACATTTGTCATTTTCCTTCAATCTTGCTATCACAACTTCTCTTAGACCTATTATGCACGGGCCAGAATGCCCAAAGTGGCGGCGACAGGGCTTCAGGGAAAATCCCCGATTATGCCCGACGTCATCACCATCCAGGGCCCAGCCCAGCCCAGGGCCAAGGAAGGCCCGTATTATGGAAATGTGGGAACTTCTGCACCTTCCTGATATTGCAGGCACCTGCAGGGGCTGGGGCAGGCCAGCGCTGTGCATAGTTGCCAGCACTGGGCCTTTCGGCCCACCCGGCTCTGACTTACGGTGTCCCTGTAGAGACACCACACGCCCCTGCGGGCTGTGTGGAGACATGGAGATGGCAGGGGCATCCCCCTACCCCCACCAAAGCATGTGGAGGGGGCCACCCCCACTCCCCCTGGCTCCTACCCACCTCCCCCCGGCTGCTGCCACTTACCCCGCTGGCCCCAACGCAAAGCTCATGTGCGGGCGCTACACTGGGGCAGCCCTGCATGCCCCACCTCTATGCATTCATGGGGAATGGTGGGGCATCTTGCCCCACTGCAATGGCATGGCGGGAGCACAGAGTAGCTGCTGCCATACATAAAGGGTCTTAGAAAGTTAGGAATGACTCATGGATATGGTACTTCTGAGAGGATATGGAGATAAATAATGATGATATGGCTTTATAAATTGCCTTTCATAGTGTGATGTGTATTATTGTTTGCAGCAATCACTACTAATGGCAAATTCTTACACCAGACATTGGTTCACCAGCCAGGGATACAATAAGGGTTGCTGGAATATGCATCATTTGTAGTATGCATGATTTAATAGAATATGAAGGGGGAATCAGAAGAGATGTGTATTTAGCATAGTTAGATTAGGAACTCCCTGGAATTAGATTAGGAACTTCCTGGAATACTCTCTTCAAGTGTCCTGATTGGATCATTGGAGACTTCCTGAAACTTTGAGCACATTTCCTCTCCGCTTGCCTCCTGAATATACAGAATGAACAGAGCAGGGCAGTTCTGCTGCTAGGTATCTCTCTTCTCGTATTCACCAAGTTTGTTTCTTTTCTTAATAAAAGTTATTTTATTATTTTAAGCAGCTTGATGCTATACCACTCTTTACAAATTTAAACTCTGCCAACAAGGGCATATTTAGACCACCGGACCTCAAACTATTGACCAAAATACTTGTAGACTTACTAATCGGGAATGTTTTTCATATCCTAGCAGCCAGCACTTCCTTTTAACCATGCTGTAGAAAGAAACTGGAGTTTTAATTATAGATCTCTTAGCTCAACAATTTCTGTTACTATAAAAATGTTGTTAAAATAGCTACTGGGTGTATACTCTGTGTGCACCCTTATGGGCACTGGATTCAAAGAATAAAATACACTGACATTTTAAGCCTAGTTATAAGTTTTCTTTCTAACAAAAACAGTCCATTGGAATAGTGCTGCTTTTGGCAGGAAGGATGGTGATTGGAGAGATATCATGTAGAGTCATGGATTTGAAATATATATTTTAGCAGTTAAATTACATTTAAAATGCACAGTGAAACAAACTCTGGTCCTTTGTGTTCTATACTTGTGTGACAGCTTAAACTTCAGTTGTTCATCTTTTCCCAACAACTGCCTTACATACCACATACACACATACACATGTACATGCAAACACACACACACACACAGAATTAATTTCTCTTGTTTCTTTGCTTGGCATTTTATGTCATTCCCATACCCATATCTTGGGTATAAAAGGCAGGGCCGTTACATTCTGATTTGGTGCCATGGGATTCCTGATCAGATTTTTCACTGCAATGCAGCTTCTCATCCAGAACTGACATTACATTCTACTGAACAATACAAGAGTACTGTCTTTATGTGTATGAAAAAGCAGTAATATCTCCTGGACAAAACCATAATCTATATTCAGCTATGTTGGGGTTTTTTTCTTTATCTTTGCATGCTTATCCTATTTAGGCTGTATTAGTTCCTTGGTTACACTGGAAATATCAGAACAACACAAGAAAAGACTTTTATGTCTACAGAAGGCAGAAATCTAGAGCACAGGATAAAATTTATGTTTCCATTAGTGTTGGGTAGAAGTTAGAATGTCGACTCCGAATCTGGAAGACCCCAGTTTCAATTCCCATTCTGCCATGAAAGCTTGCTGGGTGAGCTGCCACCGACTCTCACAGGATTTTTGCTGGAATAAAATGGAGAACAATATTGTTAGCCACTTTGGATTCCCACTCTTGGAGTACAAATGGCTAAATAAATAAATCTTGCTCAGCCATGCTTGGCTTACTACTTTTGCATGTACTTTGGGCCTATCAAATGCATCCCTGGGCACAAGGACACAACTAATTTACATTTCAGAATCTTCCACTGCATGCTGACCCTTCCACCTGACCAGATGGAACCCACTGGCCTATTGTGAAAACATCATCTGCATAATAGTAGAAAGGTATTTTGTTTCTGTTTTGCTATTTGTATAGCTTTCCTGTTAATTAATTACAATTAGATATTGCATAAGCCCTCTTAATTATCTATCAAAGAGAGGGGCTTCTTTCTCCCATTTAGTAATGAAATTGCTATCTGCGTTGAACTTATCTCTATTCATTGTTAAGTCAAGGTTTATCAATGATATTAAATGCATTTTTATTCCCTTGGATGTTGTTGTGCAAAACCATTAATGCATTCCAGAACTATTGGTAGAATGAGATACATTTAATAGCTTATACAATATCGGTACACTCTGAAGATAGGAAGGAATTTCTGTCTGGGAGATCCTCCTGCTACTGCAGATAACCTCTTTGTAGTAAGTCAGTGTAGGAGGATTCAGTGGATGTCAGTGGGAGGTGGAAGTCAGAAAATCTCAGCCTGTGGGTCTGATCTGCATACAGCTCATATGAATATAAACCACATTCACCATCACATAATAGCCAGGACTGGCATCATAGCTGGCATCATTGCTGGTCATACATCTATGGAGGTTGTGACCTGACAAAGGACTCCACTGACTGGAGATGATCAAAGCATTTGGCCTTTTCAGGACCGAGAGATCACTCTAGAAGCACTTCTGAAAGGATATCCAATTTTTTGCTGGGAGAGAGAGATTGGGAGGCCTCAGATGTGAGCTTTGAAATGCCTTGCTGTTTGCCTTCAGCCCCTTCCTGCACAGGAAAAGGTAGGTGCAGATAGGTGCAGATGTCATTGGATAATCTCCCAGTTCATGTGAAAGAGGTACCAGGGCTGGCAGGAAAATGCAGTTGACTTGCATTCCTTTAAATCCTGGACCTACTACATTTTAGGGAGATAAGAGATTATTGCTCATAGCCTCCAGGGTTTTTGCTATCATTTATTTTATTACATTTATATACTGCCCTCCCCTAAGGTTCAGGTGAATCTGAAGACAGGGTCTGGCTTTCTCACATTGCTTTAAAATCAATAAAAGGACTGAGACAGTGTGACAAAGGCCTCCAGGACAAATTTCCATTTCCAGAGGAGGTAGTAGAGACTCTTGGGCTCCTTTTGGCCTTGCTAGCAATGACTGGATGTAAAGAAGCATAAAACATGTTACTCTCCTCTTTCCCGCAAGGTGTATGTGCATGTGTGCTTAGCTTGGTATGTTGCCCAAGGACCTCCAGCCAGAGCCAGCCCTGACAAGGCAAGGACTTCAGCTTCATACAATTCATTTCCTCTGTTTAGTGTTTTGTGGCAGTATTTTTTCTCTTTTTTCCTCAATCTTATAAACAGAAGATTGAGGAAAAACAGTGGAAACATAGAAGTAATAGCTAGTTGCACCCTGGGATTCTGTAATATCTGTCCAAGGTTGCTTTTGCTGAGTTTTATCATCCTATGACTTTACCTCCTTCAAACTTTGTCTATAACACTATAGTGTTTTTTGCAGTATACGCTTGGAGGATTCTCTATGGGATGGTGCTCATTACTCTCTGCACTGGTGAAGCATGTGGGAGATCAATCTATCCATCACCATCACAAGAAAAGCCTGAGCCTTCGGGGGAGGGCAGTATATAAATATAAATAAACAAACAAACAAATAAACAAACAAACAAACAAACAAACAAATAAATAAATAAACTCATGTGGGGGTATCTCTTATTAGCAATGACACATGTAAGCAAGCATGCATTAAAAATATCTGTTATATTTGCATGTCAATGCTTTTTTAATTTAGCAGGCATTTCATGATGACTGTGATCCCAGTAATCTTTTGAGTGTACATCCAGAAAAGGCATTCACTGTGTTGTAAATATCTGTTTATTGGTTGATTTGGTTTGTTCCTATAGGCAGTCATTCAGAGAAAAAGACATTGGAGTCAGGTCCAACCAGCTTTTCTTCTCTTGAACAAGGGAAGAGCAGTTCTTCTTTGACCACCAAACAAGCAATTATTGGGATCATTGGGACATGCATGGACTAAATATTGGAACATGCAAGATCTATGGTGTGCATAATTCACATCCTACAGGGGGCATTAGAAGAGATGTGTATTTAGCATAGTTAGAATAAAAACTTCCTGCTACTTTTCATTTTGTTTCCTCCTATATATTGATTGACTCATTTGGAGACTTCTGCCTCCTTTGAACATCCTTTGTCCAGAACAGCATCTGAACAAACAGAATGAACAGCAGAATAGGGCAGTTAGTTAAGAATCCCCCCCCCCTCTCTCTCCAAAGTTGTTTCTCGTTTAAATAAAACTATTTTATTCTTTTAAGAAGTTAGTGGTTAGGAAATGTAAGGTTTCCTCTTAGCAAATTTAAGGTTTACCAACACAAAAGTTATCGGTTTGGATCTCTTTTCCATGAATCTCACTGCCCCCCCCCTCGAAAACCTATATTCAGGTAAGGAAAAAGTGGGGTATTTTTTCTGTGTAATTGTTAGATTTTTTTGTAAGCTTGGTGTTTTTAAATTCAGTGGAAAAAATGTTGCAAATATTATTTTTGCTATAAAGAACGTCCTACAATTCTGGGTTGCATGACATAGTATGAAGATTCCATCATTGAAATCACATCCATTGTTAGCATCATGGTCCAAAATAACAAACAGTGCACAAGCATCCTTAAGTGCAAAACAGTGCAAAAGCATTCTATTGCTTTTGTCATTGCATCAAAAGTTAAATTCCTTTCTCCCCACCCCCATTTTATCTTCTTTCTGTGGCATAAAGCAAAACCTGTGTTTAAAGGAAAAACAAACTGCTCAGAGATAAAGAGGAAAGTAAATATAATTCCATTTTATTTATTCATTAATGCCGGTGTACTGTCTTAATCCTTTTGATTAATTCACACCACATCTCTTTAGGTTTGGTGATTGCTCAACACAGTTATATGGTGATGTGTGCTGACTTCTGAATATTAAAGTCCATCATGGATTTGGGAACGTCTGTGAAAGGACTAACTGTACATTTCAAATGTAGTTATAGGGCTATGAATGTTTATAATTACCACATGGAAATGATAACGTTACTTTTGAAAGCTGCTGCAGTAAGGAATGAATATATTTATTGCAGCAACACAATGCTTACTATTCTGGTCACAAGCCATTTTTCGTGTCAGTCTCTCTTGGAGTTCAGCAGAGTTAAGTGCAACATTTTTTTTGCACATAAGAAGTAATACTTGTGTCTGCATTTCATTTAAAAAAATTAATACACAACCAAAGTTAGGCAATGAATATTTTTCTATTAATTTATTACACTTCTCTTTTAGACTTTTCTTCAAGGTTCTTAGAGTGTCAATCACAGTGCTGTCTCTGTTTATATCATCCCCCAGATAGTTACGGTTAACAGACAGAGATAACTAGCCAGCAGCTAACAATGCAGAGTAGCTCTAGCCTAAACCCTTTGAAATTACTGGGTTTAGACTGCAGTAACGTTGCACAGGGTTATACAGCTATGTCTGTTAGTAGTAAGCATGACCCAGTGGAAGTGGTGCCCAGCCCAGCCTAGCCCACCCCAATCACACTCCATGCATGAGGTTTCCAGTTGGCTGGGAAGGCAGGCAGCATCCTTCTTCCTCCCTCCCACCATTGGGGACAGAGCTAGGACAGGGACCTTTCCCCTTCTCAAACTGCCCCTCATGTTTAGGCTGCTTTTCTACTAAATGTGTTTTTCCTAATTCCTAAAACAAAATTGTAGAAACAGATAAACCCTCATAAACAGGTAAAACAACAACAATAGAATTAATACAAGAATGAATAAATGAATTAAAAAACAAGAAGGAGAACAATTAAAGGAGAACATTATTGGTAAAACTTCCATAAAATGGCAAAATATATATTAGTCCATTAAAACCCTGTGGGTGTATATATGAAATTAATGTAGACAGCATCCCATAATTCAGACAGTGTATTATGACATCTCCAGCATATCATATGTGGACCAACCAGCTCTTTCAACATTCTGAGACTGAATACTAAAAGAAAGTAATGGATGCTTTGGGGCACAAAGAATAGGTTAGCAAAAGAAGAAGAAGAAGAAGAAGAGTTGGTTCTTATATGCCACTTTTCTCTACCCAAAGGAGGCTCAAAGCGGATTACAGTCGCCTTCCCATTCCTCTCCCCACAACAGACACCCTGTGAGGTGGGTGAGGCTGAGAGAGCCCTGATATCACTGCTTGGTCAGAGCAGTTTTCTCAGTGCTGTGGCTAGCCCAAGGCCACCCAGCTGACTGCATGTGGGGGAGCGCAGATTTAAACCCAGCTCGCCAGATTAGAAGTCTGCACTCCTAACCACTACACCAAGCAGGATCTCTAAGTCAGTATCCAGTCTAAATTCTTCAGCCTTTCTCTCTATAATCCAAAAAAATGAAAATAAATCAGCCATCCATGAAAGTTTCTCATTTTCATACTATTTCTTGGCAAATGTTTGGAATTCTGGGATAGGATCAATTGCTACATCCACATTAGGGCACAACTACAAACATTGTTGCAAGTCACTGTTATTGCTGATAGCTGGTATTACTAGTGTTTCCAAATGTGATGACATGCAGCTTTCAATTAAAAATGAGAAATTGTTTACATGTACATTAGCCATTAACTGGTCAAACTGACTTTTCCTGAGTCTGTTAATGAATTCCAGTAAGCAGCAAAATTTTCTTTTCAGGATGTATATTCTCCCACACAGGCCTGATTCATAGGTTACCTAGAAGCGATTTCTGCAAAGCTGTATCCTGTGACATTCCAGTAAGGTTTGTAGAAACCAATCACATACATTTTTCCTCATACCCAGTTCTTACCTTCAGGGATGGTAATGCCAGCTGGGGGGAATGTGCTTCTCAAGCAGCCCAAGTTGTTATAAGTGCAGGATTCATTTACATGTTAGCAGCTTCTGTACCACCCTGATAACGTGTGAATCAGCCCCAAGAAGTAAAACGGGCTTACTTATTAAAAAGAAACAAGGAAAAGTAGGAAATCTAATGAAATCTAATAGAATAAAAATGTGTTGAAATCTAAAACACTGTGTTGTTTTTATTTCCTTCTTTGAAAAATCCCATTCCTCAGATTGTTTGATAATATTAACTGGGAGTTTGGAAAGGAATGAATGCCTGAGGTGAGGCTGTTTCCACTGAGGCCAGAGCTGTTACTCCCAGCTCTGTCTCCATTCCCACCCTGTAAATCAATCTGTTGAAAGCAGATAGATTTGCTGTTGGGTATTCTGAGTTAACATACTTGCGTTATTTGATGGTTTTCTGGGTTTTTTTATATTGTTAAGTCACTTTGAGTCCTCTTAAAATGGCATAAATCAGGTTAAAAGCATCCAAAGAAATATCGCACTTCTACTGTCTTCACATGTCCTCTGAGTTTTGACCCTTAGTTTCAAGATTAGAGAAGAGAATCAGCACTCTGTTATTACTTCACACCTTGGATAATGTTTTAGCTTATTAACACTACAATACTTTGGACTTGGACTTATTTTATATAAAATATGCAAAGGACTGGGATTCATAATATAGGTGAGTTATTTATTACTATGGCAGACTGTATTTTAAGCTTCCATAGCTATGTTCTGAAACATATCCATTAATTTCTAATGGAAAATGTAAGAAGACTGCAATCCAATTGAGATGATGCCAGGCTGTTGCTACCCCCAAAAGCTAATGTTCCCAGCCCTGTAAACTTTACCTTTAGAAAAGAATGAGATGGTTTATTGTGCCCATAGCATATAAAAATGAAAGAATATACACACAACATTTCTGTCATGCAAAATTACTGTTCATCCACTTAATTTACAGCCCACCTATCTCACTGAGAAAGGAACACTGCAATTAAACAGCATAAAACAATCTATAGACAATGCAAAAATGCTAGGATAAAAAAAAATTAGAAAACAATACAAACAATAAAACTTCCCAAAGCAAGGTATACTAGTCTGAACATTGGATAAAGTTAATAAGAAAATGCAGTAAAAGCAAGTTTAACTTCTTTTTTAATTTTTAATTTTATTTCCCCGAGGTAGACCGCAATCTTAAACAGATCTACTGAGATTTCTACTCAGATCTACTCAGTAAGGCTGACATCTGGGAAAGAGTTTTTAGGATAGAGACTGTATGGGTTAAATGTGCAAAGTAAAAATGATCTCCCAACACACGTTTAAAATCACATTTGGCCACCTGTTAATTCTGATTTCCTTTCTCTTATGTGCATGGTAACAATTGTGTTGTTGTATCCCTTCTGGCTAATAAACAAGGGTTACATCTTTGCAGGAACTGTATTCAGTCTGCCACCTGTAGTTTGATACTTAAGAACTGTCACCTCTAACAATGTTTTCCATGCCCCCAAATGCCCTGCTGAATGGTGTGTTGGGATGATACAATATCGTGTTTTGGGGAGATGAGAGAAAACAGGTACCATGCCTTGGAGCCTGTAAGTTTTTTCTGTTGTGCAAAATATGAAGAAATCAGAGTTGCACAATGCAAAACTGAATGCCTGAAAGATCTTTGATTTTCTTTTTTTTTAAACTTTTATACAAAAGCATCTTATTTGACTTCCTGTGACAGGGTCACAAATTTTCCCCAAACCAAAACAAACATATGATTCTGACCATGAAAGCCCTTGACAACATGGCAAACTTAATGTTCCAGACTTTCCCTTGAACTTAATATTGCATGGTGAAGTGGGGAATGTTCAATAGTAGCATGAGAAGTTGGATATTGTTTCCTTAGAGAAAAAAAGTGAGCTGGAATAAATCAAGCATGGATGCAACAAGCAGCATTCCCAGCTGAAATTAAAGCAGCCTTAAATGAGAATCTGGAGACTGCACAACTGGAGATGAAAGCCTTGTTGGGCAAGCAGCTACAAGGAATCAAGACTAGTTTAGAAGCCCAGATACATTCATTTGGGGATGCTAAAGTGAACTGAAGAGGAAAACTTTATGTGGTGTTTTCTGCCTTGACTGTCTGTACAGTTAACTGCTCACATTGGAGGATATTAGACTGAATAACAGAAGGTCTCTGGTTTGATCCTGGGTATAGCCACTATTTCTTCCTCGCAGAATTGGCATGAAGGCAATCTAAAGGTCATTTTCTGCCCTGGCTGTCAGGACAGTCAATAGCTAACTTTGGAGAGCATTAAGAAGGTCCTTGTTTCACTCCTGGATTTGGACACTATTTCCCACCCCTCCCTCATGGAATTGTCCAAACCTTACTCCCCCCCCCCTTCCCCCTTCCAAGTTCTGCATGCTGATTCAGTTCATACTTTCTGCCTTTGAAAAGCTCATGTTTTTAAAGTGGCAAAAGTAAGCACAGCCATTTATAAATGAAGGGAGAACCTTCTGCTAAGATGGCTAGCAGTCAGTAAATGCAGCTTTTAGAATCTCTCCTTACAATTTCAAAAAACATATCCAGCATGAAATTGTTTAGTAAGGAGAGACCAACCATGCTGTGTAAGGTGGGGAGCTGGGGGCCTCCCAGTTGTTGGAAAAAAGGGGGGATGAGAAAATCCATTGGAACTGTTATGCTTGTAAATTACCTTTGCCATAGGATAAAGAAGGAGGGGAAAGTATAGCAATAGCAATGGCACAAAAAAAAACCTTGGAAATACAACGAATGGAACATAAACTGAACACAAAAGGAAGCAAAGTACATGCAGAAGGGGGGAAAGGCTCAACCACATAAAAAAGGCAATGAGTTGGTGTGTAGAAGGGAAAAATACACCTGGTGAGAATAGACAGTAAAAATGAAGGAAAACAAAACTGCATAAAAGGCCTCAGTTTAGAAAAGAGTCAACTAAGGGAGAGCATGATAGAGGCTTATAAAATTATGCATGGGATGGAGAAAGTTGACAATGACTGATTATGCATGGGGCGGAAAGGCTGTACTAGCCATCACCCAGCCCTGGCCTGACACAGCGCCCTGGATGACCCATGGTAAGTGAACGTGGATACTTCCACGTTTCCTTTGATGCTGTAGGCACCATCCACAGCCCTGCCAGGCCAGCCCTCTATGCCCCCTCTGCTGCCACTACTGCACAGCACGCTGAGCTTTCCCAGCCCTTGTGCACATGCATATGCATGCTATGTTGGGGCAGTATGAATGCACCAGGGGATTCCATCCCCTGTGTGTTCTCAGGATGTGGCAGGGTATGCCACCCCGCTGCGAACCTGGCAGCTGCTGCCTTGCATAATCAGTAAAAGAGAACTTTTTCTGTCTTCCCCAAATACTAGAAATCAAGGGGATCTAATGAAGTCAATGGAAAGTGGATTCAGGATGGGCAAAAGGAAAGACTACTTTACACAGAGTCATTAAAGTGTGGAATTCATTGACAGAAGTTGTAACGACGGCCACAGGAATGAAAAGCTTTAAACAGGGATTAAATAGATTAATGGTGGATAAAAGTTTAAAATTTCTAAAGAAGGAGAACCCACCTCCTCCCAAGGAAGTCTGTTCCACTGAGGAACCACTCTAACTTCTTCCAGGGCAACATAAAATGACTCTGTTCCATCCTTTGTGACAGCCCTTCAAGTATTCTTAGTTGTCTTCTCTCCAGGATAAACATCCCAAGCTCCCTCAACCTTTCCTCGTATATCTTGATCTCCAAACCCCACACCCATCCAAACCCCTCACCCAAACTCTTACACCAATAACTTAATATCCAAAACATTTACATTTTTAGTTAAATATCAGCAATATACAGTCTATACCGTGGAATATTTTTCCTTTGATATTTGTGTAGAAGAGTTAAATTTTCCATTGCTATTCTGTGTCCAGTTATCCTCTAAGTAAATCCTGAGATTAGCTATAATTTATTGAGTGGAGTATAAAAACTGGAGCACAATGCCAAAGGTTTACAGTGAAATCCTGTGTGGAATTATCACAGCCTTTTCTTGCCTGTCAAGTAACAGCTGACTTATGGTGACCACATATGGTTTTCAAGGCAAGAGATATGTAGAGGTGGCTTGCCATGGCTGCCTCTGCATAGTGACTTTAGTATTCCATAGATGTTTCTCTTTGAAATACTAGCCAGGGCCAGCACTGCTCAACTTCCAAGATCTGAGAAGATCGAGCTAACTATCAGGCTAACAATCCAGGTCAGGGGACTTGAGTTCAAGCCTAGTGACATCAAGCCAATAGAATCATTTTGCGTATGATTGAATGGTTAGAGGGGAAGTGTCAGCTTTGCACAAAATGAAGTGCAGTAGAAATGACAGGACAAAGTTTGAGGTCAGTGGCACCTGCATGTTCAATAAAGATTTATTCAAGATACTAGCTTCAAAGCCCGTTCCTAAGAATGGGCCTTGAAAGGGTCCCCGCCCCTGGCCCCTGGCCAGGCAGCTGAAGGTGGCTTTGGGCTGCACCCCGCAGCCGGATCAAGTGGGGCAAGGGGGGGGGGCTGGCCAACTCATTAACAGGCCCAGGACAGAGTTCCTTAGCAGGCACTCAGCAGGCTGGGAGGCCCTTGTTAGCAGGCCTCCACCATGACCCTTTGCCCAGGGCCCTCTCCTCTTATCTGCTGCTGACTCCAGGCACTGAGGTGCGTCTGAAAGCAAAGAGGCTAAAGTCCAGTGACAGAGGCAGGAGCTGCAGGGGCAGGGCCAATCAGGTTGCAGCCAGCCCTATTCCAACATGGACAGCCACCCCCCAGACTGTTTCACAAATATATAGAGGAACCATGGATAAGGATAAGCTTTCATGTGTATAGTTCCAATGTGGTGTAGTGGTTAAGAGTGAAGGTTTCTAATCTGAAGAGCTGGGTCCGATTCCCCAATCCTCCATATGCAACCAGTTGGGTGAACTTGGTCTTGTCACAGCTCTGATTGTGTTGTTCTGACCAAGCAGCCCCATCAGAAGCTCTCTCAGAATCATTCTGCACTGGTGGCACCATGCTGGGTTGCCACCAGGTGTTTAGGTATTTATTTATTTTTTAATTTATACCCTGCATCTCTCGACAAAGTCACCTCGAGGAGGCTTACAAAACAAAGCCATAAAACAACATCCCATAAAATCCCATTAAAACATAATACATTCATCATAAAATCATTTTCCCTGCTGGACCTGGTTTGCCCCAGATTTGTGCATCCAGATGCAGCAGCTAGAGCAGCAAGATTCCACCATGCTGTAGGGCAGCGGCCACCATTCTTAAAAATAAAAACAATGCTCAAAGCGGCTCTGCTGCACTGCGCAGTACAGCAAAGCCACCTGGGGAATTTTGTGTCCCTTCTGGGACTCCATGGTTGTGGCCATGGGTGGGGAGAAGCTGGGCCAGGACAGCCCAAATCTTCCCTTCCCCATGGCCCAGGCCTGATGTAGGCCTCGTTGGTGCCCGGGGCACAAAAGGGAATGTGGTTATATCTGCATTCTCTTGCCCTGGGGTACACAAGTGCCTGAGTTGGGCCAGGCCTTGGACAGCCCCACCCTGGCCATGACATCATCTGGAACTGGGAATCTGCCCTGCCACCAGACAAGTGGTAAGATGGGGCAACTTCCTGGAGGAGAAAAGTTCTCAGCCTCACCTACCTCACGGGATGTCTGTTGTGGGAAGAGGGAGGGAGGGAAATTGTAAACCACTTTGGGACACATTCTGATAGTGAAATGCAGTGTATGAAACTCAAGTCTTCTTCTAAACTTTGTCAGACATAGATAAAGGTGCTGCTGAATTTTATTCTGCTGCTTGAGTTCAGACGAACACCTTTCAACCCACCTGAATGTATCTAAGCAGAAATGAATGTTATTCTTTGGCTAGTCTATGTAGGTGGCAGGGAAAATATTCTCACCAAACACTCAGCTATAACATAATTTGCCATTTTCATACAAAATAAAAACCTGCTTACATGTGTGAACTTTTAACCTGCTCCCATTATCAAAAGGATAAAATAATGGAAATACTCAACATAATAAAAACAGAGTCCAGTGGCACCTTTAAGACCAACAAAGATTTATTCAAGGTGTGAGCTTTCGAGTGCAAGCACTCTTCCTCAGACTATCTTGCACTTGAAAGCTCATTGCCTAGAGGAAAAATATTATGTCAAACAAGGATAATGATAATGAATTCTAGGAGAAATATCTTTCTGAATGGCTAACAAATATTTGTTTCTCTCCATCCACAATTATTTTTAGCACACACATTCAATTTTCCTTTACTTCTCAGTATAAGCTTTTGGCTTTTGAGAATGTGTGGATAGTGTTATGAGCTTGGCTGTCTTGATCACTATGAAAAAGCCTAACCAAGGCAAGGCTAATTATGGATAGCTAAAGGACACCGTGCTAAAGTCAACCAGCCATTTTCTCTCTCACTAACTCATGCTCCAACCCCCCTACATCCCATACAGCCTTTCTACATGGAGGTCCCATGATTCTCAGCATAGCCTTTTTGGGTGGTCAAGGACAACATATCCTTTCTTCTCACCAGCAGAAAAGCTGCTTGGATCCAACCCACCATCTTCCTTCATAGCTGGAACTCTTATCCATTTGCCATAAAAATGTGTCACCTATCAAGGTTGGAAGCAGGATGGAGAGAGGAGGAACAGTAACTAACATCTGGTCGTTTGAATGCATACCTTGAAGCAAAGAAACTTACAGCTGAGAAGCAGCCTGCGGGGCTGTAGGGCCCACATTGTTGCTCTGGGTATCTGATGGAGAATTCACAGTTTTACTGTCTGTTGTCAAAGTCTATTTGCTGCCCTCAAACTATGCTTGGGTATTTGTAAATATACATTTGCACATGAAACAGGCACAATAAATCTGAAAAGGTTTGTTATCCAAAAGCAACTAAAACTTTTTAGCTCAGCTCCAGCAAGCATTCTCAAACCACTGGGGGAAATAACAATACATCCAGACACATTTTCCTTTTTCTTGGATTTATACTATCTATGCTATACAAGTAATCATATATAGACCATATGTTTTGGTAGTTTAAGATATAATTCAGCTGCATTTTAGCTTGCTGTATACAGTGGTTTTAAATTTACCACCTTCTAGTATTCAAATTGATGTCAAGGTCTGCTATTAAAGATTGAAAAGTGGAGCAGGGGAAGGTTTTAAACTAGAGCATAAGATGCTTTCAAATCATGGATATCTTTGAGCAAAATCACTACATATTGAATGAAAAACAATTTTATGCATAGGATTTTTTGCAATTGGTGGTGAGGAAAAAGCGCAAGGCAGAAAAAACTAGGACCAAATTATTTTTAGTTCTGACAAAGTTATACACACCACAAAGCATAGATGCATACTTTAATAATACGACACTGCAACTTTAACAAGGGCTACATTTGTCTTTAAGCCCACATGATAGTGAAAGCTTAATATGAAGAACTTTTGTCTAGCACAAGTGATTTGAAGATGTTTTGCTCCATGCATGTGAACCCAGCAGGTGATTCTTGCCTATCTTTGATGTCAAACAGCACAAAACTTCAGTGAGTAGTAGCTTCAGAAATGCAATAGACATAGCTGAGTCTTCATATGAAGCTCATGCTTGAACTACATCAGAAGAACTGACATCTATTATGGTGAGCAAAGACAAGTGTTTGAAAAGAGATTCAAACAGAAGTGTCAGAATTTACAGTGCATAGTTTTATATAAGTTGATTTTAACCAAGCATATCTCTATGAACTCTGCAGGATAGAAAAGAAATTTCAAAAGGCAGAGAAATTGTTGTCATCTAAGGGCATGGAATGTTTTAATAGCTTAAGGAAGAACATTTCTGAAAGGTTATATGGTGATCCATTTACTTTGACTGTGTAATAAGGCTCATCATTGTGACGGTGAAGTTTTTTAACCCTTAGAACAATGGAGAAAGGAGAATGCAGTCTTCTGATATATTTAAGGCGCTAATAAGTGACTTTGTGGTAGAAAACCTTTTCAACATTTGGGTCTCTTGTAACATACAATTGGTAAGAAAAATATGAATAAATTATACACACACACAAATCTACATCTGACATAGTTTCCTGCTTCACTTGCCATGTGTCGGCCGAAAATGGTCAGCTTGCAAGAGGTCACTACACACGTAATACCTCCATTAATACCCCAAATGATTGTTTATCCATTCGCTTCTGTTTATTCTTGTCCATTCTCTGTCCTAAGTACATGCATCCCAATGTGCATTACATGGCACAGGGAAAAAGAAAAATCCTTTGTTGGGCATAGTTTGTTTGAAAACGTGTCCTACAGGTTTACTCGTAATGCTTTGAAAGAGTCCCCAAGGAGTCCATTGTCTAAAGCCAGCCTGATTGTTCTTCTCAAAATGCTGCTGCTTATGTTAGCAACTTAAACAAAAAATAATAAATTAACATACAAAGCCAACTTCCTTGGCTAGGCATGGCAGCTGGATGCCTGTATTCCTTACTGAATTTTCTAGCCAAGTAGCAGCATGGCTTTTGTAGGTTATCATAATGAATGTCTTTGAGTTGACAGGTTACATCTACTCTTTTTTTTAAAGGGGGAAAAAAGAACACCTTTCCTAGCTGTCTTCTTCATTGATTGATTAAGTTTTGTTTATTGTTGTATTTCCACACTGCCTTTCCAACTCCATATTTTATTGGGGATCACAATTTAAAGGACATAATTATTTGTACAGTCATGATATTAATCTCTTTACTGAAACAAATTTAGAGAAGTGTCCTGACCAAATACTGCTTGTATTTCCTCTCAGTGGCTGATCAATGGTGTGCTGGTTTTAACCAGTTTGTGTATTTGCTCTCATGATACTAAGCCCAAGCTCCTGGAACACAGAAATGACATCAAGAATTGAGAGATGAAGGCTTCTCCTTCATTCTTGCTGTTTCTACCAACAATTATATCCTACCAGTGGTCAAGCCCATTGCATTCAGGAATACAATGGGTGCTAGATTAGGGGGATGGAGTGGAAGAACTCTGCAGATGGTCTCCCCCTCCCTCCAGGACCTGGAAAGTCTGCAGGCAGCTATTAGGGAACTCACCAGCAGGGGCAGCTCTCACATGGCAGGGAGCAGCAGTCTCCAAGCCTCAGAGTGAAGTGGAAGGAGGGAGTGGTCGGGAGGGGGGATGGAAGGTCATTGGCTAGCCACTGGATGGGCGGGCAGGCCAGTTGGAGGAGGAGGCACTCAGGGGTGGGACAGCCTCCCTGAGAGGGTGTTAAGCACTGAGTGGCACTTAAGCTGTGAGACATACACTTCATCCAAGGCCTTCCTTACCAGAAATGTTAAGTGGGACACATTTTGCAATGCAAGAAACTGATTACTGCCCTTCTTGACAGGCACAGATCCATTAACTTGGAAAGAAGAGGACATGGTTTGGATGCAAACTACAGATGCTATCTATAGTATAAATCTACTTTTTCTAGATTTTACTTGCTGAAGAGATTGCATGAATGGACCCTGATAAGCAGAACAAAATGGATGTCCTCCGTTTGATTATTCTAAGCTTCTGTAACTTTAGAAAATAAATATAGCCTGGCACAGGAAAAAGTATACAGGCTTTCACTCAACAGATGGTTTTGAAAAAGGCCATATATTTTGGCTACTGAGTTTGAAGAAGAAGCTACCTGTCATTAAAAAGATACATTCAAATTGGTTTGTTGTTTTCAGGCTGTATTTAAGATATGTTTCTTCAGTTCAGGCAACAAAAAGAGCTGTCATTTTAAAACTTAAAGATATTAAAAATGACATCCCTCAAAAATTATACCACATTGTTTTATTGGGTCATTGCATTGCTAGCAGACCACAGATTCAAGCTTTATTGAAGAGGGTAACATGTTTTAAGTGTCCATTAATGTATGCTTAATTAAAATGGAATGCCTATAAAAGTCCTTGTGACTGCCACATGAATAACAAAACAATTATATCAGCGTAATTGCAATGAATACTAAATGAATTAATAATGAAGGCATTCTTCGTCTCTTTCTCTCTCTTGCACACACACAGGAATTTTGCAAACAAAGCTAAGCTATACAGCTTAGTCTAGTTGTTTCTACATTTCTAAGGCTACCTCAGAGCATTAATTTTGCATCTATTTCTTCAGAGACATCAATGACAATTTGGGCTAGCGTTTTGATATCACCTGGAAAAAAATTAAAGCATGCACATACATACCATTTAGCTCTGAGAACTTTAAGACGTTGAAATGTGACTAAATGTACATAATAAAGGGTCAAGGGAATTTTTCAAGGAGTGAAGGTTAAGGTAAGCATTTCTTCCATGCATGAAAACCTGGTCTTTCAACAGAAAGTCATGCGGATCTTCTCAAGCTAGCAGATGTACGTCTGCTACATCTTTAGATTGCCACAGCCATGTAGCCAAGATGGAAAATAACCCACAGCAAAGCTTGTGGGAAATATGGCTGCAGGGATCAAACATGCTAAATAAGCAATTCTGCTTTATATGAATCATTATTTATTTCTTTAAAACAATTATAATGTTTAGATCCCACCTTTCTTTCACTCTAAGCAGATTATAACCAAGGACAGAATAACAGTTGTAAACCATACAACACTAATAGGTAATACCACCAACCCCTACACTATCTTAACAAGATTAGGAGATTTAAAAATGACAATAAATTCAACAATTCATAGTTCTTTGGTGATGAAAAAAATGTTACTGATTTCTGGGATTTAACCCAAAGTTTTCTCTAATAGAATCACATTGCACAGCTTACAGAATTTAGTCAACAAGAGTGTGCTTTGCATCTCCATGGCCTATCTCTGAAAAGGCTATAGACTGTATAGAAATGAAATATATATATTGATACCTTCAAAAAAAGGAGCTGTGCTTGATCAATTTAGGTGTGCTTGATCAATTGCTGGTACAACTCATGCACTCTTTGTGGAACCAATTTTGAATGGAGACAATTTTTTAATGGATAGATCGTTCATCAGTCAGTTTTCAGATGTCAGTAGGTTGTTCCATGTTATTCCTTACCAACCTTGCAGTACAGGACAACAGACATGCATTTTCTCATGCAATCCAGATGACTGCTGCTACCCCTCCCATTCTTGCTGCATAACTGCTGTACTCAACAGGCACTTGTTTAAATTTTGGCTAAGTATTCCAGAGTGATGTAATGGCTGCTGGTCAGTTTGAATTAGCAGTGTCTTGCACATGTATTGGGATATTTGGTTAATAGCAGAGTTTTGCCCAATCATAGAAGCATGATACTGAGTGCAATAAATAAATCTCCAAAGAAGTATTTGTCAAAAACGTAACCTTACATTTATTCAAGGAGATCTAGTTTGCATCCAGATTTCAGGTGAAAAGAGAGAAGCTTAATCTAAAGAGTACTTGCCCTATCACAAATGGCCAGCTTGTCTGGCATCATGTGTGTGGTGAGATTGAGAGCCTTATTATCTACAGGAGAGACTTGCAGAGACGGATCATGCATAGAGAGTAAAAGGAAAGAGGAAGTCAGAGGGCAGACAAGGAAATTCATCCCATTCAAGGAGATAACATCTACACTTAAGGTAATGTAGAGCCCACCAATGTCCAGGCATGCTGAGTTGCTCACTCAAACAATATGTGCAGTTTTGGGAAAACTTGATGCAAACTGGTTCAGCAGACATTTGTGGCTGCTTAGCATGAATCAAACAGACTGAGTGATCAGCTCATATCTGATTGCTACCTGTGAACATGATTGCTACCTGTGAACTTTTTCAGTCCTGGCCCCAACCTGTTGGAATGAGCTACCAGGAGAGCTGAGGGCCCTGATGGAGCTGTCACAGTTCCACAGGGCCTGCAAATGGAGCTAATCCACTAAGTCTTTGGTCGAGACCAGTGCCAGCGGTAGGAACAGCACAGCCCCTCCTCAGGCTCGATTGTATTACATCTACAACCCCCACCTCTATGGAGGTCTGCTCGGGGGGGATTTTTTTTTAGGCCACAAATCTTTTGTGGTTGTAGGAGGCTTTAGAGCCCTGTGTATAATGGGCTTTATATAGGGATTTTATGGAGGGGGGTTATATTGTAAGCCGCCACAAATCTTTGGAAAGTGGTGGAATAATAATAATAATAATAATAATAATAATAATAATAATAATAATAATAATAATAATAATAATAATAATACATTTGACCATTGAACATGTTTACAGTTAAATGTGCCGCATCCTAGTTCTATGAAGGTAGAGAAGGGTATAAGAATGAATTCTATGTTATGGAAAGGCTTTAAACAAGCAATTTGAATTTTGGACACAAAAATCTTATAGATGCTTGTGTAACATGTGATGATGCCATAAACAAATACCAACTGACAATGGACAAGAAACAGGTTGCTGCCTTCAACACAAACTGGAGTTTCTGGATTATCATCAAATATATCAGTGTAGCTTAGTCAGGAACATCTAAGAAGGAAGAACATTTCAATCACATGCAAATTGTAAAAGACACAGAACGACTGCAATTGGCATTTCCATAAAAATGGCAGGCCCTTATAATTTTTACTTGTTCTTGTATCCTGCCTTTTTATCAAGTGAAATTTTCATTACCCCTGTATTCAGTTCCAGTTTATTCTTTTATTATTATTATTATTATTATTATTTAATTTTTAGACCGCCCTTCTCCCAATAGGTCTCAGGGCGGTTTACAACATAAATAGTTAAAACACAATAAAATCCCCATAAAAACCCCAATTAAAAGTTACATATAACATATCACATAACATATAGCGGCGGTGGTCACAATTCTGATCTTAGTTCAGCCTGGTGGAGAGAATAATGTTCAGAAGAGGGTGGCACCAATACAATACATCTAACCATGATCTCGGTGTTAGAGATCTCAATATTGGAGGGGATCCTCTGATGGATTAGTGGGAGAGCTGCCCTGGCCTCAACCATATGCCTGGTGGAAGAGCTCCGTCTTACAGGCCCTGCGGAAAGCTGGTAGATCCTGCAGGGCCCTTAGCTCTTCTGGGAGCTCGTTCCACCAGGTTGGGGCCAGGACTGAAAAGGCCCTGGCCCGGGTCGAGGCCAGGCGAGCATCCCGTGGGCCCGGGACAACCAGTAAATTCATACCCGCAGAGCGGAGTGCCCTGCGGGGGGCATAAGCAACCAAGCGGTCCCGCAGGTAGACGGGACCCAGGCCACGTGTAGCCTTAAAGGTCAATACCAATACCTTGAATCTGATTCGGAAACAAACTGGTAACCAGTGCAGATGACGAAGCACCGGCTGAATGTGGGCCCTCAAAGGTGTTCTAGTGAGGACCCTGGCAGCCGCATTTTGGACCAGCTGTAACTTCCGAGTCAAAGACAAGGGAAGGCCCGTGTAGAGCGAGTTACAGAAGTCTAATCTGGAAGTGACCGTTGCATGGATCACTGTGGCCAGGTGTTCCGAGGACAGGTAGGGCGCTAGTAGCCGGGCTTGGCGAAGATGGAAAAATGCCGTCCGAGCTACATTGGTGACCTGAGCCTCCATAGAGAGGGAGGCATCAAATGTCACTCCCAAATTCCTGGCAACTGGTGCAGGTGTTAATTGCACCCCGTTCAGGCATGGAAGGCGCGCTTCCTGGTCCTGCCCTCTTCTGCCCAGCCACAGGACCTCCATCTTGGAGGGGTTGAGTTTCAGGCGACTCTGCCTGAGCCATCCAGCTACCGCTTCCAAACAGCTGGCAAATGTATCCGGGGTGGAGTCCTGCCGGCCGTCCATTAGGAAGTAGAGCTGGGTGTCATCCGCATATTGGTGGCAACCCAGCCCATAGCCCCGGACCAGCTGGGCTAGAGGGCGCATATAGATGTTAAAAAGTGTGGGAGAGAGTATCGCCCCCTGCGGAACCCCACAAGGGAGCTCACAAGGGCTCGACATACTCTCCCCCATCGCAACCCTCTGCGACCGGTTCTGGAGGAAGGAGACCAGCCATTGAAGCGCAGTCCCCCTTATTCCAGCTCCGGCGAGGTGGTGTACCAATAACTCGTGGTCGACCACATCAAATGCAGCTGACAGGTCTAGAAGCACGAGAATGGCGGAGCCGCCCCGATCCAGCTGGCGCCGGATATCATCCGTGAGGGCGACCAGCACGGTCTCCACCCCGTGGCCAGGGCGGAAGCCAGACTGGTATGGGTCGAGGGCCAAAGTTTCATCCAAAAAACCTAGGAGTTGGTCCGCTGTGGCCCGCTCTATCACCTTACCCAGAAACGCCAAATGCGAAACTGGGCGGTAACTGGCGGGGTTCCGCGGGTCCAATGATGGCTTTTTCAGTAAGGGGTGTACCACTGCTTCCTTGAGCCCCTTGGGAAACTCTCCAGATCTTAAGGAGAGGTTGACAATCTCCCTCAAGGGGCCTCCTATCCGCTGGTCACCCGATTTGAGCAACCAGGACGGACAGGGATCCAAGGGGCAAGTGGTCGCCCTCACTGAACCCAGTAACTTGTCCACTTCGGTTACAGAGAGCCGCCTGAAGCCATCAAACACTAACCCCCTTGACGGCCACGGAGCTTCCAGTTCACTAACTGTATCAATCGTGGCAGGTAGGTCACGGCGGAGCGACAGGACTTTGTCCGCAAAATAGCTCGATAATACCACACAGCTCAATTCCAATTCCCTTATCGTTTGTCGCCCTTCTTCCAGGGCGGTAAGTGATCTAATTACCTTAAATAATTGTGCTGGGCGAGAGCTTGCGGACGCGATTTCTGCAGCGTAGAAGTCTCGTTTCGCCGCTTTCACCGCATTCTCATACGCCTTCATAAGCGTGCGATGAGATGTCCTTGTAGCTTTGTCACGAGTCTTCCTCCACACTCGCTCAAGCCGTCTCACTTCCTTCTTCCTCTCCCAAAGCTTCTGGGAATACCATGGAGCCTGTTTGAGGCGAAGGCGGAGAGGGCGCCTAGGAGCAATCTCGTCAATGGCGGCCATAAGGCGGGACTGCCAGTCCTCCACCAAGGCCGTCAACGAGATGCCGGAGGGCATCGGGTCCCGCAGGGCATTCAGGAATCTCTCAGATTCCATGAGTCTCCGCGGGCAGACTAGAATATGTCCGTCACCCAAATGGAGAGGGGGTGGTATCCCCAGTCGAGCCTTCAGGGCATGGTAGTCTGACCATGGAACGATGTTATTCGCCACCAGATCTACCGCTACACCTGCACCAAAGATTAAATCGAGGGTGTGACCAGCCTGATGGGTGGGACCAGCAACAATCTGCGAGAACCCTAGTGTCTCCATTGCTGACACTAGATCCAGGCCAAGTCCTGAAGACGGCGCATCCGCATGAACGTTGAAGTCCCCCAAAACTAAAAGTTTTGGGTACTGCAACGTCCAGGCAGCCACCGCCTCCAGCAGGCCTGGCAGGGAATCGGGCGGGGCAGTGGGTGATCGGTACACCAACCAGATCGCCACGTTCTCGACCGATTCCCACCCAAGACCGACACACTCAATCCTCGGAATCGTTGGCGCAGGGAGAGCCCTGAAGGAGAAGGTCTCTCTGACCAGAATTGCCACCCCCCTCCCCTCCCATGGAGCCGGGGTTGATGCAGGACGGAAAACCCAGGCGGTGCCAGATCTTTCAAGGCAACGGTCTCGCCTTCACGCACCCAGCTTTCCGTCACGCAAGCCAGGTCAGCCTCATGCCTTACGAAGTAATCCCGCAGGGTTGAGGACTTGTTGTTTATTGACCTGGCATTGCATAGGATCAACACCGGTTCCACCCTAGCCCTCTCCCCCATGAACCTGGGGATGGGACGAAGATTTGAAGGGCAACGTCCATATCGACCAGGCCACCGTGCGTGGAAATTCCACGGTTGGGGCCTTCTTGGACCTACGTACGTCGTTGCCCCCCTATTATTGAATCTCCTCCCACCGCTATGTTTGCCTTGGCCCAGAAGAACTGGAATTATAGCCCCGGGCCGGATCCCCATCTCAATGGCCACACTCTCTTCCCTAGGCCACCATGTAGGGCAGTCCTTCATCTAACAGTTCTAATAGCTGTCTAAAAACCTCCCAACCCAATCCCTCCCGTCCCAATCCCCCCTCAAAATCCCTCCCTCAAAACCCACCCTCGACTAACTACAGCTATACTGGTCCCACCCACTAGCTATCCAGGGTGTTATACCGAGGATCCAGCTGAGTACCCAGCTGCTCTCCTCTGGCCTTTCACCCCTACCTAACACTCTGGAAAAATAAAATCCCGTCCCCCAACTGAATAGAACTTAGTCAGAGCAGTTCTGTCAACATCCAGGAGGTGGCGCAGGGGGGTAGCTTGAGACAGTCTCCTTCTTCTCCTACTCTTCGGATGTTGCCTTTGCACTTTGTAGCAGCAGGGGCTCTGATCTTGATTGCTCCAGCATGGAATGCGTGGAATGCAGGGGTCCGTTCTGCTCTCAACAGCTCTGCCACAGCTGAGTGAGACAGACAAGGTCCCACACTGCAACCAATCT
Source organism: Paroedura picta (assembly GCF_049243985.1). Lineage (NCBI taxonomy): Eukaryota > Metazoa > Chordata > Lepidosauria > Squamata > Gekkonidae > Paroedura > Paroedura picta. Next base: position 71,334,142 of record NC_135373.1, on the reverse strand, counting down.
TCCAGGCTGAATCCTCCCAAGCTTCGAGTTGGGGGAAGCTGTTTTCTGTGCCAACACCTGCTGGATGGATCAAAAGTGTGCAGTCCTTGCAACAAGAGCTCCCACTCGTCCTCCAAGAAGAGGGCAGTGAGAGGGGGTGGGGGGAGAGGGGGAGTAGCAGAAGAGCGAGCCATGCAGCGTTAAAGTGACCGCATAGCATTTTTCCGTTCCAATGATGTGGGAAAACTCTCTAGGCGACGCCAGCTAAACACAGAACAACGCAGCTCCTGCTGCTCTCAGGCCAGCTACTGAATTGTGCTGGTCCTCCGCACACAGTAAGTTCCACGTAGCTCAGATGTTAACTATTAGCTCAGCATTAACCGCTCCGGCTTTTCTGCTCAAAAGCTCTCCGACTCCTTCCCAGTTCCTTCCTTCTCCCAGTCATGGCCTCCAAACATTGCCTTAGGACTGAGACATCATCTGGCAGGGCTGTAATGGGTGGGCATTGCTCATCTGAAAATTTGTCTTTCCTGGAGGAAAGGAACATAAAGGAAGCTGGCAAGGCAAAAGCACTGGGAAGGAAGGTGGCTGTGTTGCACAGGCACAGGCCTATAAAGGTGGAGCCTAGAGGCTCAGCAGTGGCAAGAGCTCTTTTTCTGCTAATGCAATGCAATGCCTTGCTGCTTGCTGCTACTGCCTGGCCACAGCTTGGCACCCAGCATGAGTTGGATGAACCATCATGTCAGTTTCTGGTGCTGCCTGGCATGTAGGCCAAGTCCACCGGCACTGCAGATGACTTTGGAGAAATGTCTGAGCTCAGTCTTGGCCCTTTCTCACTCACCAATACCTCACTGCCACTGCCATTCTTTCCTCCATGGCAGCTCTGTGCTCCCCATGTGGTCAGCGCCAGCCCTCCTCTCTGGATCTGACTAGTTACCATTGCCCCCCCCCCCCCACACACACACCTGGGACTGCAAACAAAGCCATGGGTGAGTCAGAGGCTCCTTCTTCATGTTCTGTTTTCTAACTGAAGTAGATTCTGGGCTGGTGGCTAGCTGTGTTGGTCTGAGCAGAAATTTTAAGTCCAGTGGCAACTTTAAGAGTAACTAAATTTAAGACCAGAAAAGTTTAATTCAAGATATAAGATTTAGCACGTATGCACACTTAAAATACAGTGAAATGGAAGTAATTCAGAAATTTGGCTGTTTCCGAATGTTTTTAGTTCTTTTGTAACTACTTTGAAGTCACCCATTGAATGTCCTGGGCTAGAAGTGTTCTCCTACAGGTTTCTCAGTCCTGTGATTCTTGATGCCAGATTTCTGCCCATTAATCCTTTGGCAGAGAATTTGACCTGTTGGCATTTTATGATCTAGGCAGTCTTAGACAATGGGCATATGAATAAGACTGAGATAATGTAGTTGATGTTCCTGTTAGATCCAGTGATTGTGTTGTTTGGTATGTGGTAACAAAGTTGGCATTTGGGTTTATCAGGAGGCAGGATCTGTTTTAATGCCCAAACCACCAAGCTGTGATAGTAAACAGCAAAATAAATCCAAATAAACATCCTTACAAAACAGTGCTACAAGGGAGGGTAGGTGTATGAGCTGAAAATCCAGAAGCAGAGGTTGAAGGCTGGTTGCTTAATTAGCCCCCTGAGCTTTGCAGGTTGCACCCACATGATGACACATAGTCTGATACGGCAGGCTGTGTAAGAATTGGCCAGTCCCCACCTTCCCTTGCCTAAAGCCACCATGTGGCCAGAGAATGCCTCTCATTGGCCCTGCTGCCGCTTACTTTGTGACTGACCTCCTTAGCACTGCGAGATGCAGGATGGATGGACACCTTAGGAAAGCACCTGTGGGTCCCGCTTGCTGCCACTGGTGCTGTGCTGCTGCCGGCCAAAGCCAGGCTGGTTTGAGTGGCTTGTGAGGCTGCTCACAGCGTCCAGGCCAGGCGGGACTTTTTTTTAAGCCCTGGGACGCAGGACATTTTGTCGGAACCCGTGATTGTCCCATGAGATGTGGAGAATGGGCACTTTAAAATACATTAACAGGGCAGAATGGTCAATTGTGTCCAGTACAGCTGATGGATTCAACAGCATATATCCCAACTCAGTACTCAGGATGTTCTTTCTCCAATTTAAATGGTTTTTCCACTGGGGAAAAGCTTCAAAGGTGTTTGCTCAATGAAGTGGAAAGATGCAAGGGAACAAGACAAATTACCTTCTTAATCTATAGATGATCATTACCAGTGATACCATAATTCTTCCTGTTCCACAACTTTGTCAAAACTAAGTTGAAAAGTTTTGCTAGAGAAGCCTCATCCTGGTAGGCCTGAAATTGCTCTGACTCTACCCACTCTTATTACCACTCTTATTGTCATCATCATTGACAACAACAACAAAAGGCAGAATAAGGATTATTCTATAATTTGCCATGGCAGGTCAGTCTGAGAAGGGCTTTTCCAACCACACTATTATGCGTTTTAACGTGATGAAATGAAGAGTTGTTATTTTCAGGGTTTCCAAGAAGGCTTTAACTAACCAATACTATACTACAATATAAACAGAATGTGGATATGATGTGAGTTTTAGACATGTACTGTACTAAAAGTATTCATATGTGATAGACCAATATAATTATGTGATAAATTAATGGTCTCTATTTCTGTCTGTAGTTATTGGCTTCCCAATGAAACCTTGCCTGGTTACATATGCAGCAGGATCCTAAATGTCATGATTGGTCTTCCTCACTTAGTGCTCTCTAAGGCTTTCTTCCTGCAGACCTTCAGTTGCACTAAATTTAAGGGGACCTTCTGAAAAGGTATCTGGCTCTGCCACCAGAAACAAAATCTCCTTGCATACATATCTAAGGTTCTCTTTTGAACCTCCTAGCTAAGCCCAGTCATCTTGGAGTTTTACAATGACAACAGATGCACAGAATTCTGTGAACTGCCAGCACGGTGTGCAGAATTGGTTGTGGGAACACGGCTTGAGTTGGAAAAAAGCCAGGAAATCCAAACATTTAAATAATATCCAAAAATGGCTTTATTTTATTCCTTGTACAAACTGCCAGATCCAAATTTGATACTTTCTTTGCTGTGTAGTAGCATTTTTAAAAAAGAAATATAATAAATTTCAGACTCCTGTGAAAAAGGACTATATAATGGAGCACTGCAACCATCTTAACGATAGTGACATGAATAACTCATCATTTAACATGTAGAACGAACCTCTGCATATCTGTGGCAGAATCAGACTTTGCTGCCTGAAGAATTAGGGGTTTTTATTTTAAGATAAAAAAGAATCAATGTCATTATACAGGATCTCTCAAGAGCATTGTAATTATTCTGCATGCATACAATATTTATTTAAAACTTAAAGTTAAGCTTCAAGAGGTGGTCATTTGAAAGCCAGCAGTCAGTGAACAGATCCTGTCTTCATGAAAAAGAGAATATTTCTTCCAAAAGTTAAGAAACAGATCAAAACGGTCTTTCCAGTAACTGACACTTTAGTCATACAGACGCTTTTTATGTGTCAGATTTATTAATAAAGAAGGTCCATGGGAATGAACAGAGAAAAATCTTGAGAATGTGACTGTCAGTTTTTAATATGTCAGGTATAATTTTGTTACTGTGATTTTTTGGGATAGCCATACACACAAAGCATTGTACTGATGTTTGTGTACTTCTTTGTACTTCACATTTGAGATGACGGGGAAAGATGATAAGGCGGAGATGTTTTGATAGCAGATAGAAACTTGAAGCTACAGTCCTTCAATTTAAACAGTGATCCTTTTTCATCTTTCTTTTCATGTTATCGTTTTAACTTCTGCCACTGATGTAAAGGTGCGGGGGAGGAGGAAAATTTGAAAGATGCCAGGTGCAGGTTCTTATCTAGGTGAAAGATCACAGCAGTAGTGAATAACAGATCGCGTGAGTTTGTCACCATGACAGAATGATAAGGTAGATCAAATGCTTGTCAACAATAAATGTTTGTCCTGCTAAATCCAACATGGGATAATTTAGACTGTCAACATTCTTCATGAATTGCACAAATATGTTAATAATATGCTAATTAGGTCTTTGGAATGTTCTTTTTCTCCCTGGATTTTTTCCCTTCTGTCATTTGCAGGTGATGAATTCTTAACCAATAGGATAAATGTTTTATAGGATTAAAGCCCATTCTGATGCTTGATAGCTTGGAAATTCATTTGTCCACATCTATCACTGTTTTGTACCAGTGGGTGAGGACTTTTCTATTTCATGTAGAGTTCCATCAGTGACCCTTCTTGACTCTCTGTTCTGTATATATATATATATATATATATATATATATATATATATATATATATATATATATATATATATATATATATATATATATGTGTGTGTGTGTGTGTGTGTGTGTGTGTGTGTGTGTGTGTGTGTGTGTGTGTGTATTGTTGAATTCTCTCTCTCTCTCTGTATATATATATATGTCTCAGGTGACGGAGACATGACTCAGGTGACCTATGATGACCCTGTGGGATTTTCAAGACAAGAAATGTTCAGAAGGGGTTTGTCATTGCCTGCCTCTGTGACATGACCTTGGACTTCCTTGGTGGTCTCCCATCCATATATTATCCAGGACTGACCCTACTTGGCTTATGAGATCTGATGAGATCTGGCTAGCATGGCCTATCCAAGACAGTTTTAATATATATCCATCCTAATTTTTTTTACTGTTTTGTCTGTTTGCCACCTTTGAGGCCATGGCCTTGGGTAGAAAGGTAGTATTTTAAAAAATGCATACATCCTATTGAGTTTACAGGGGCATATTGGCCTTGGGAGGGCAGTCCCAAAGTTTGACCTTGCATATTCAACTATTTCTCCATTTCCACTCCTTCATTTAATAAGATCCTGGGCAACATTCTGATCCTTCCTTGTATTTTAGATTATATTGTAATTGTAGGTGGGTTTTATTTGACTAAGTTTTTTTCTGTAGCCAACAAAAACATATCTACTAACATCATAAAAAGTCTCCTATTTCTCTTTCTCTTTCTAGATAAGAACCCGCACCTGGCATCTTTCAAATTTTCCTCCTCCCCCGCACCTTTACATCAGTGGCAGAAGTTAAAATGATAACATGAAAAGAAAGATGAGAAAGAGAAAGAGATGAGAAAGATGAGAGCCAGTTTGGTGTAGTGGTTAGGAGTGCGGACTTCTAATCTGGCATGCCGGGTTCGATTCTGCACTCCCCCACATGCAACCAGCTGGGTGACCTTGGGCTTGCCATGGCACTGATAAAACTGTTCTGACCGGGCAGTGATATCAGCGCTCTCTCAGCCTCACCCACCCCACAGGGTGTCTGTTGTGGGGAGAGGAATGGGAAGGCGACTGTAAGCCTCTTTGAGCCTCCTTCGGGTAGGGAAAAGTGGCATATAAGAACCAACTCTTCTTCTTCTTCTTCTTCTTTCTGACCTATTTTGCACCAGTGGTGTCAGGCCGGGCTGCCATTGGGTGTTTCAGCTGGGTCCAGATGGAAGAGAATTTTCCCAGCTGGTCCCAGTCTCTTCCAGATTTGTGCATCCAGATAAGGCACCCATGGCGAAAAGTTTCTGCCATGCTGCAAGGTGGCGGTGGATGCTTTTGAGTTTTAAGAACTGGATATTACATTATAACACAATACTCAGTGATTACGTTTCCCCCTAAATGTCCCAGGTGCCTCTGCTGCCCTGAACACCATGGCAAAGCTTCCTGGGGCATTTTTTGTCCCTTCTGTGATGCCATAATGCCATAATCACATCCGTGGGTGGGGACAGCCTGACTCTTTCCCACAGCCCATCTGGGGCAAAAAAGGGAATGTGGATATTTCCATGTTCCCTTGCCTCAGTACAAATGAGGGCCTGAGTCAGGCCAGGCTTGGAATGGCCCCGGCCCGGCCACAACGTAATCTGGTGGGGTAAGTTCCCAGCACAAATAAGGTCTCTTAGTGCATGTATAACAGATAGCTAGTCACAATTTTCAATAGGAATTGCATTAGTACTAATTTTTCCTGACATATAACGTATCCCATATACACAGGATATGGTAAAATTAATCAGATACTTCCCTATTTTCCTAAATTTCATTTTAATGTGATAATTTATATGTGTGCTTTATATTTAGCTTTTATGGCCTTTTCTAAAGTTACTACGATATATGGAAATATACAATGTTTTATATCCTTGCAAAGACCAATACCATATGCAGTTACTGTGTCTGACATAAAGAACTATATTAAAAATGCAGATTCCAAACAAAGTGCCTGAAATAGTAACAAACAAGCATACACATATTAGAGAAGACCTTGTGGGCCTTTAAACTTTTGGGTGACTATATAACCATTTTTCAAAACAATATATTTAACTGTAGCTGTGGACATCATTAGCAAAAAAAAAAAAAAAGGGTTGTGAAGTCACTGTCTGTATTATTAATCAATTGAGCATGACATAGTACAGAATGGAATAAATTCAAAATACTGTCAGCAATCATTTAGTCTGACTTTCTGTCCCTGAGGAAAGACAAACATAATTTGACATTAACTAACCTACCCCCAAAGTACTTCTAAAAATCTCAGGCAAAATAATAAACTATACATTTTTCTTGAAACAAAAGTGAAGAATAAATGTCCCTCTGACCCCTATTTTCCTCTTCAGCTTCATTTGGTGGTCAGACATATTTGATGGTCAAGGATATGTCCCTTGACAAGCCCAACGGAACCAATTAACCTGAGAATTTCCTTTGCATCTCATGTTCACAGCTTAAATACACTTCTACAGTAACTATGGATTGTGGCTATAAAGATTGAAAAGATTTCATTCATACACATGCCTGATATGAAATCAGATCATTGGTCTCTGTATTGTCTACTCTGACAGCCAACAAGTGCCCAGGTCACAGCACAATAAACCCTTTCTCAGCATCTTTTGCCTGAGGTCTTCCAATTGGGAATGTTCAGAGCTGAACCTGGGACTTTCCACATACAAAGGAGAAGCTTTACCTTTGAGCTACAGCTCCACCCTAATAGACTGTTATTTAAAGTGGATTTATTGCAAAGTGAGTATTTAGACTTGAATTCAGCATGCTGCTGAAGGTATTCATTTTAAAGGAGAAGTGGGCATGGGTGGATTATGGGTCCCCGCCATCATTTGTCCCAGTACATCTTTGCTGCTGCTGATGGAGTAGTGTGTATGTGTGTGTGTATGTGTGTGTGTCACTTTACCACTTTTGGATTGGCATCTTGTAAGACAGATGACACAGTCCATCCTGTCTTTCTGTAACCTGAATCCTCCAGTTTCAATCAGAAGGGAAGTGGTACAATGCATGTGTGCACACGGGCAAAGCTAGAAAAACAGCAAGAGTGATTTTTCACTGTCATCTCTTTCAGTGCAATATCTCTCACTTAAATGGGGAAATTAAATTGTTACTGGAGGAAAAAAGACCTCCTTTGCCCTAATTGAAAGATTTTAGATGTGAATCTGCATGTCAAACAGTGGCCTTCATTGCACTAAGCCTTCCAACAACTCTGCACATCCCAGGCAGTCCTCTCTCCTGCCAATCTGGAGGTGAGTGGTGCAGAAACATTTTAATTAATGTTGAACTTCTTAAAGTTGAAGTGAAAACAATTACAGCTCTATTTTACTTTGCCTCTTCTTTTTCATCACTTATATTCGTTTCTTCTCCTCCTCCCTCTCCATTAGAGTGGTTCATTTCACAGTCTCTGAATTATAATCTAATTACTATATTTTTTAAAAGGCCGACAAGGCATTGTTTCTCTCTCCATCAGTTTAAAAGCTTTAGAAGGACAAAAGGGGAGAAAAGAAAAACCCTCCTCTCTCATTGAATACCACAGTGAACTCCCAGCACTGACAGCTAATTCTTCCCCATTTGTGACTTTAATTTTTTTCTACAAAAGGGATTGTATATTTCCCTGAACAACTGTTTGCACACCAGTCTCCGAGAAAGTTCATAGCGTGTATCACATGCACATTGGATATGTAAGTGAAGTGATCTGCAGCGCTGCTAATTAGACCTAAATTCTTGATTTACTATTTATAAAACAAAATTGATTATTACTTCATCAACAACATTTAAAGCATCATTAAGAGAGGTCTGCTCCAGCAGCCTCAGGTTAAATTTTTTAACAAGCACTTTAGTTGCTAATCTGTGTTATTGCCAACATATGTAAACTTCCTAATGCTAATTGCATTCAGCTGTGAATCAAACAATGTCTAATTCTCTTCAGGATTAATTATGCACATGTGCTGCCTGCATTCCTAAACATGGTTCTCATAAATAATAAGAGATATATCTTGGCAGATGGGATTTTTCCAACTAAATGATCTGTTTATCATGAATAAAACAATTGACACATACTAGACGTGGAATACAAAAGTGTGCACAACATTCATGTTTTTTTTAACATAAATAATTACTGAGACAGTTGTTTGTGTGAATAGACTTTTGAATACTGAAGCACTAAAAGGCATGTTCTTCGGTGTGTGTTCTGTAATCTCTGTGCTCACCCTTTTTTCAGTGTTAAACTGAGGGCACATAATAAAATGGCTGATATTGTATGTTTGATGAATGAAGATAAGTGGCTGTCATAAAGGCACAACTTTGGTATGCCCCTGGGGGAGACCTGCGTAAGTGGACTTTGTGAGAGAATGTGCTAAAATATTATGTCTTTTGCTGGTTTCATAAAGGAAGGTTTGAAGTGTCCAGAGAAAAGGCTAGTGGTAGTATCTCTTGGGGAGCATATAATTCTTATTAATATTTTATATAGCAATTTTAATGCAAAAAGTGCTTTACCGTCTTTATTTTGGGTTTCCCTCATAGCAACATTGGGAGAAAGAGAGAGGCCATTATTACTCTTCTTTTACAAATGGAAATCTGAGGGTGATCACCAAGGAAGTTGAAATATGAGCCTGTTTCATCCACATCCAAGAGCTTGTAAACATGGTAGTTTTGAAATAGTTTAATTCTTTGTGGTAACTACATAATCTAAGAATGTGAAAGCCAGTATGATGGAGTGGCTAAGCTGCTGGGTTTAGCTGAGGTAATATCATTTGCAAACCCCTGCTCTGTCATAAAGCCAATGATATTGCTAGATAATATTCTAGTTAATTAACAGTCCTTTGATGTGTTCCAACAAACAATGGTTAAAACAAAATTTGAAGACAGTGAAGATTTATATAAAAAATGACATGTAGCTTGAACCAGAGTAGAAAGTCAACTCAAAATTATATTGAGATTTAATCAAGATAACTCCTCACCCAACAAATTTAGAGATCTGAAGTTATTCTGTTAGTCCTTAGTGTCTAAAGAAGGCTACCATTCTGACAGCACAAGAGGATGAGAGGATTATCTATGAAACAGAACTTTTAAAATATATATATATATGGAAAATAGAAACCATTTGTTTCAAAAGATGGATTGTGGCCACAGAGATGAAACTGCTTCGCAGTGATAAACTAATTCTTAATAGCGTAGAGTGAGGTAGCAAAAGCAAGATAGTGTAAAGGTGCCATATCACAGTTTGAGGTACTAGAACAGATGGTAAGATATTTTACCGTAGGGTGAGATGATATCCTCCAAGGAATCAGCATGTGCTGAATCCTTCCCAAATTAAACTTTATTTGGGGAATGTGACACAATTAAATGAGTCAGATTCCCAGATGGTATTAATTGTCATAACACCGTTTGTTTTGAATGATCCTGCTGATTTACTCCCATTAGGGATATGGTCTGACTTTTCTTTCAAGAAAAAGACTCCGTTGTTGATTTTTGAGAACAATTGAATCAGATTACATTTAGAATTCCCTTGTCACCATCTTGAAACATTATCCAGTTTAAGAACTAGAACATAGTGTTCCATTTAGACTGAACCCTAGAATCAGAATCATAGAATAATAGACTTGGAAGGGACCTCCTGGGTCATCTAGTCCAACCCCCTGCACTATGTAGGACACTCACAACCCTATTGCTCATCCACTATAATCTGCCACCCCCTTGAACCTTCACAGAATCAGCCTCTCCATCAGATGGCTATCTAGCCTCTTTATTTAAATTTAATTTAAAATTTTTAAAAAATAATTAAAAATTTTCCACAGATGGATAAACCACCCTAAGGAGAGGGTAAGACAAAGAATTCACATGACACCTTTAACTTGGGTGACCATGGCCCAGTTATGACTTCTCTATCTAACCACTTTCCAGGGTTGTTCTATGGATAGGAAAGAATACAAGAACCCACTTGGCCCAGTGGTTAAAAATGGTTAAAAAACAGGCAATGGCTTTTGGTTGCTAACCACAGTAGTAGCATAAAAAAAGAGAAATAACTTTCATCCTATTTTCTCATAACCTATAAAACATCAACTTTCAGCAGTGTGTACCAATGGCAGCTTTGAGGAACACTAACCTTTAAAAGAAGAAAAATATAGAACATGAGCATAGATATTCACTAAACAGCTATTAACATGTTACCTCCTGTAAATGAAAGTTTTTTCTAAACCTCACACTTTCTTTATATTGAATCTGGCAATGATTTCCATAGTCATAGTTTGCCTAGAGTGCCCCTTGACCAATGCTGGCCAGTCCCTGAGTGTTATGATAAACCCAATGTGCTCATATAGGTTATTTTCTTATGAATGGGAATATGACTCCACTCTTCTTCCACCTCCTTAGTATACACATCTTCTGAGAAGTCTGGAAAGGTCTTAATTTGCCTAAACGTCAGTCAACACCAGTTTAAGAAAGTTTCAGTCATTATGTTTGGCCATGCATATTGGGAGAATATACTTCACATGATCATCCTGATATCATTTTTTTTCCTGAAAGGGGCAACATGTATATATTCCAGCTTTAAAAGAAGGGTACATTGCTTATTTCAGATAAAACGGTGATCATGTATATTGGGGATATCACATTCTATCCATATACAGGGTGAAACTTAACAACTAAACTCGGAACTGAAATTTTGACCTTTTAAGAATAAGTATTATAAGAAGCAAAGAAAGTTGTGACTTTGGACTATGCAATATAGACTAACAACATATTTATTGAGAATGAGGCTGGGAGATTGAACTTACAGTCAGGCATTCTCCCTTTGTGCGTCTCAACAGACATCTGATGCTCATGATTTCTCAATGACATTTGCAAAATTAATTCAGAAAAATTATTTGTATACTTAAACTGATTAGGTCTTCATTATGAACATTGCCATATCCGAGTGTTTGATAGAGATGGCAGGAGGGCCATATTTGATTCAAGATATACATTAAAAATAAATCTTGGCACAATGAACACCTTTTTTCTAAAGCGAAGATGGTTTCTCCCTGCAACAGCTGACTCCCCATCTAACTAACTATATTGCCTATTATTGATTTACAGTGAGATGTACATAATGATTTACCAGTCCATCAAATACCTGTGAAGAAATCCCCTTCACTGATTCCTAAAATATAAATGTAATCACATTCAAATCAGTTGTCTTGTTCTTAGTAAATAACACCGTTTATCCTGTGTGTAATATCATCTCCTACTATGCTGTCATGTAATTTGTTTGTGAAATTGTTTTCCATAAAGAAAGAGTAGCTCTGCCTGAATAGAAGCTCTGCGTGGATGGCTGATTCTCCCAGTTATGCTCCATTGAGATAGATCTTATCTGACTTGGGCAAATTTATTGAAACTCAAGCTGAAGCTATGCATGTGGCTGCTAACACAAGGGTCATTTGTAGGGGAGAAGTAAGGGGAGGGGATAATTTAACTCTGCCCAGTCTGCTCAACAAATACTTCTTACAGTGCACTCCTAAACTGAATTACATCCTTAAAGAGAATAACTTATTTTAGGATTGCACTGTTTAGATCTACAGCTGTGTGAGAAAATGTTGCAGACTGGCATTTTTGGGGAAAACTTTGGCCCTAGACCCATACCAGTCTGGTTTCCATCCTGGCCATGGGGTGGAGACTGTGCTGGTCACTCTGATGGATGATCTTCAATACCAACTGGACCGGGGCAGATCGGCCATTCTTGTCTTATTAGATCTATCAGCCGCATATGATGTGGTCAATCATGAGTTATTGGCATGCCGCCTTGAGGACACAAGGATTGGAGGAAAGGCCCTGAAGTGGCTGACTTCCTTTCTTACGATCCGGTCACAGAGGGTTGCGATGGGGGAAGAGTTATCAGACTCCTTTATACTCCTGTGTGGAGTACCACGGAGAGCGATACTCTCCCCCACACTTTTTATATGCACCCTCTGGCTCAATTGGTCCAGAGTTATGGGTTGCATTATCACCAGTATGCAGATGACACCCAGCTCTTTCTCTTGATGGCCGGCCGGATCTCCCCCAAGAGACATTTGCCAGTTGTTTGGAAGCAGTGGCTGGGTGGATCCAGCAGAGACATCTGAAACTCAACCCTCCAAGACAGAAGTCCTGTGGCTTTGAAGAAGGGGACAGAAGCAGGAAGTGCATTTCCCATGCCTGGACGGGGTGCAATTTATATCTGCACCAACGGCCAGGAATTTGGCCGTGATCTTTGATAGCCTGGGTGGCATTTTTCCATCTATGCCAAGCACAGCTACTAGTGCCCTACCTGTCCTCGGAACACCTGGCCACAGTGATCCATGTAATGGTCACTTCCAGATTAGATTTCTGAACTGGCTCTATGTGCGTCTACCCTTGTTCCTGACTTGGAAATTACAGCTGGTACAAAATGCAGCTGCACAGGTCCTCACTGGATCATCTTGGAAGGACCATGTCCAACCTTTGCTGAGACAGCTGCACTGGCTGCCAGTCTGTTTCTGAATTAAGTTCAAGGTATTGATTTAAGGCTATATGTGGTCTGGGTCATACCTTTCTGTGGAACCGATCTCCTTAGACCCCCCGCAGGGCACTTTGCTCTGTGGGTATGAATTTGTTGAGGGTCCCAGGCCCCCGGGAAGCATGTCTGGCCTTGACCAGGGCCAGGGCCTTAATGATCTTGGCCCCCACCTGGTGGAATGAGCTCCTAGAAGTGCTGAGAGCCCTGCCAGAACTCTCTGTGTTCCACAGGGCCTGCAAGATGGAGCTCTTCTATCAGACTTTTGATTGAGGCTGGGCTATATACTGTGCTGTATACTGGGTGATAAGAACAAGTCCTTCCCCTGGGGGCCTACCATCACCCCAGATTTACATCATGTGGGCAGAACCATGGATAGAGGAATAGAAGAAAATGGGCCTATTGTGGGTTATTGTGGCTGCCATATGTCTTCTTGTATTTGGTTTATGTGTTATGCTGTGCTTTTATATATTGTATTTTATGGGGTTTTCTATTTTATTATGTTGTGAGCTCCCATGAGACAGCTTGTCTGGGAGTGGCGGGATAGAAGTCTAATGATAAATAAAATAAATAAAAAATAAATTAGAAACACTGGATTGCAGGACTCCAAGACTTGCCAGTAACACAAAGTAGAACTAGTGATGGGTACAAGCAGGCTCATGAACTAAAGTTCATCATGAATTTTGGCCAAGTCATGATTTGTTAAACAGTCTTTGTGATGGCTCTCCTACCACAATCATTCACAAAGTTTTGGTGAGTTTGTGGCAATTTGTGAGTTGGCTACATTTTGTAGACAAACTTACACCAATCAATTAAACAAAACTCCAAGGCAACAGTGGGGGCAGAATTCTCCCTTCTTGGAAATGCAAATAGGAGCCCTCCAAACCTTGACAGGCACTGCTGGCTACCGATAATGGAATTCCCATTCTGCTCTCTGGGCTCAGGCTATATATTAAGTGAGCTCTGCTCTCATCTGCTACTATTGAGGCTAGTGAAGTGAAAGAGAGGCCCAGAGCTAGCAGAACTGATTCATTGCTTTGTTCCTGCTTTCTTGTTATCTGCTCTTTGCTGCCAGGATTTGGAATTAGGGTATAGAGCCACTGAATGTTTGGGCTCATGCTGAGGGACAGAGCTGCTGGGTTCCTCCCCAGATCTACATTTGCCTGCACCCATCCTACTTGTGATCTGTTCTCTGCTGCTGGGGTTTGGTGTGGAGAAGAGTCAGAGCTTCCTCTGGGCCACACATCCTCTGTGCTCATGTTGATCACAGGGGCTTAGCTATTAGGTGCTTCCCCAAAGGATCTACAATTATACACTCCCTCAACTCTCCTGCTAGTGATCTGCTCTGCTTTCCGTGGCTGGTGTGTTTGTGTGGAGTACTCAGACTCAGGAATCTGATATTCTCTCTGTGTGGACTCTGAACACAGGGGCTTACTGAACACAATGGGCATGAAAGTGGGTGAAAAGGATACTCTTCGTGGAGAGAAAAAGCCATTCCCATAGAGAATCAGAGACCCCTATCCCGGAGAACCAAACCCAGACTGCCACCCCAGCATGGCATGACCACAGGTCTCAGAGCCTTCCTCCTCGGCTCTGCCCCTGGAGCTCTACTAAGAAGAAACAGAGATTTTAGCAACATCCAGACTCCAGCAGTTGCTCGAACTCTTTGGGGAGGACTCCTCTGACAACAGTGGTTCAGAGACTGGAGGAGAAGCATCTTCCTCTATCTGGTCCCAACTCCATGCTGCCTGAAGTACACCACCTCTGGCCCCTTCTGGCACCTGTGCCTAGTCCCATCTGCTACAATTTTGAGGCCCCATTTCCACATCAACCTATTGAAACATTTCCGAACCCTCCCCAGTGACCCCTGTGTGACAGAGTGCCAGGTGTGCAGTGTCACTGTCTGCAGGGACATAGACAACCAACACCTGTCCTCCTAACACCTGTCCTCCTCCATTCTTCACAGGCATTTTGTTGCTGCAGGGGGAAGGTGTGGCAGGCATTGGGAGGAGGATGAGACCCACTACCTGTCTGCAGGGACAAGTGAAGGAGTAGTCAACCCCTCCAAGACAGTCTTCCTGTGCTCTGGCTGTCATGGTTAGGATCCCAAGGCAGGCCACCCTCCAACAGATCATGTTCCCAAGGATACCAAAAGTGCCATCCCAAAGGGCAAAGGGGAGGGCTCAGGAACCATTAGTTTGCCTCATCAGAGAGATGATGCTTGTGGATGGCCACCTCTTCTTCTCCTCCTCTCCTTTCACTGGCTGCTCCACCACCTGGCTCTCTGGTACCTCTTGCAGTGGACCATGAGCCGGTGAGTCTAGCTCACCATACATCACTCTGTAGTGGTGCTACTCAAGGGAAATGTCTACAGAGTACAAGCCTGAACCATCCACTTCACCATAGACCTCTCCTTCACTGCCCACTGGTGGCAAGCAGAGGACGATATTGTCCAGATTATTGAACCCATGCTCCAAAAGGGGACAGTCCTGCCACCTGAATACAAGGTAATTCTGCTCCATGTTGCAGAATATGAATTAGACCATATGGTGGCAAACATCACTGCCATGATGTATAGTAGCCTGAGGGAGTGGGTGGGCAGCAGCAACATCATTCATAACTTCATGGTCACAGATGCCAGCACCAGTATACTGGCAGGAATGAAGGGTGCACACTTCAAGGGCATAGTCTGCGCAGCACACAGGCTTCACCTTGTTGAAGGCTGCTCAGGGATTGGGAAGCACTATGAGGACCAACTGAGGCATTGCCACCCTCAAGCTGCATCCCTGCTTGAGATCTGCTGGAGTCTAGCTACTCACTTCTTGTGCATCATAAAGTCTGCAGCTGCTGTACAGGAGGCAGGGGAAAGGAGATGAGCCTGAACCTACCCACCAGCTGCAACTCCACATTTGCCACAGTAGCATGTTTGGTGAAGTGGAAGAGAATGTTGTAGGATGACATCTCTATGACCATCCTGTGTAGGGAAGAGGAGTTCTGCATCAACTTGAATGACTGGTTGACCCTTTCCCAAATAATGTATGTCCTGAAGTGCTTCCAGGAGATTTCCAACACACTCTGCACCCACATGGCCAGCCTGGGCCAAATCTTGCCCCTGGGTGTTGGCCTCTGCACTGGAGCTGGGCCCCCATAGGACAGCAATACTTGTATGGGTCTGGGCCTTGGCAGAGAGGTTACAGTTGAGCAACATCATAGAATCATAGAATCATAGAATCAAAGAGTTGAAAGGGCCCATACAGGCCATCTAGTCCAACCCCCTGCTCAACACAGGATCAGCCCTAAGCATCCTAAAGCATCCAAGAAAAGTGTGCATCCAACCTTTGCTTGAAGACTGCCAGTGAGGGGGAGCTCACCACCTCCTTAGGCAGCCTATTCCACTGCTGAACTACTCTGACTGTGAAATTTTTTTTCTTGATATCTAGCCTATATCGTTGCACTTGAAGTTTAAACCCATTACTGTGTGTCCTCTCCTCTGCATCCAACAGAAACAGCATCCTGCCCTCCTCCAAGTGACAACCTTTCAAATACTTAGAGGGCTATCATGTCCCCTCTCAACCTCCTTTTCTCCAGGCTGAACATTCCCAAGTCCCTCAACCTATCTTCATAGGGCTTGGTCCCTTGGCCCCAGATCATCTTCGTCGCTCTCCTCTGTACCCTTTTAATTTTATCTACGTCCTTCTTGAAGTGAGGCCTCCAGAATTGCACACAGTACTCCAAGTGTGGTCTGACCAGTGCCGTATACAATGGGACTATGACATCTTGTGATTTTGATGTGATGCCCCTGTTGATACAGCCCAAAATGGTATTTGCCTTTTTTACCGCTGCATCACACTGCCTGCTCATGTTTAGTTTACAATCCACAAGTACCCCAAGGTCTCGTTCACACACAGTGTTACCTAGAAGCGTATCCCCCATCCAGTAGGCCACTTAACTATCTGAAAATCCAGATTGCAGTCCTTCAACTTATCCATCAGAACATCATGGGGAACCTTGTCAAAAGCTTTACTAAAATCCAAGTAAATGACATCAACTGAATTTCCCCGATCCAGCAAACCTGTTACTTGGTCAAAAAAGGAAACCAGGTTGGTCTGACAGGACCTGTTGGAGACAAATCCATGCTGACTTCTTTGGATCGCCAAATTGTCCTCCAGATGTTTGCAGATCACTCCCTTTAATATCTGCTCCATTATCTTCCCCACAACAGAGGTCAGACTCACTGGTCTGTAGTTTCCCGGGTCATCCTTCCTCCCTTTTTTGAAGATCGGAATAACGTTTGCTCTCTTCCAGTCCTCCGGGACATCTCCAGTCCTTAAAGAGGTCCCGAAGATGATGGACAAGGGCTGTGCAAGTTCTCTGGAAAGTTCTTTGAGCACTCTCGGGTGCATTTCATCCGGACCAGGGAATTTGAACTCATCCAGTGCAGCTAAATGCCTCTCGACAACCTCTCTATCCATGTTAACCTGTCACCCAGACACTATCCTTTGGCTACGGCCATCTCTAGATGTGCCTAAACACTTTGACCTGTGGGAAAAAACAGATGTAAAATAGGCACTAAGCCTTTCTGCTTTCTCTGCATCTTCCGTTAGAGTTTGTCCATCCGCACCCAACAGTGGGCCTATTGCCTCCTTTACTTTACCTTTGCTCCTCACATAACTGAAAAATCTTTTCTTGTTACAATGAGCTTCCCTGGCCAATCTTAGCTCACTCTCAGCTTTGGCCTTTCTGATGATTGATCTACAGTGCCTAGTAACCTATAGGTACTCTTCTTTAAAGCTCTGTCCTTCCCTCCATTTCCTGAACATTTTCCTTTTCTTTCTTAGTTCCTCTTGAAGTTCTCTGTTCATCCAAATAGGCTTCTTAGAGCTCCTGCAGTGTTTTCGTCTTTCTGGGATAGTCATTGATTGAGCATGCAATAGCTCTTGTTTGAGTAGCGCCCACCCTTCACATGTTCCCTTCCCTTCCTGCATTCTCGTCCATGGTATGACACTCATCATGTCTCTGAGTTTATTAAAGTTTGCCCTACGAAAATCCAACATCCGCGTCTGGCTACAAGCTTCCTTTGCTCCCCATCTCAAAAGGAATTCTATGAGGACATGGTCAATTCCCCCTAGGGTCCCCACCTCCTTCACCTCATCCACCAACTCTTGCCTGTTGGTCAGTATTAAGTCCAGTATGGCTGAACCTCTTGTGGGTTCATCTACCATTTGATAAATGAAATTGTCAGCCAGGCAGGTCAGAAAGTTGCATGACTGAGGACGCTTCGCAGAGTTTGTTTCCCAGCACACATCTGGGAAATTGAACATCACCAGGTTGCATTCTCTGCAAAGAGTAGGAGTACAAGGTGGCCCATAACTGAAACCCATGAATTAAGGGCAGCATTGCTCTTCATAATGCAGAGCTCATAGAGTGAGATCATGAACTCTCTAGAAAATTAAAGAGACCTCAGGCTGTTAGACATGGCCAGAGGAAATGGTGGCTGGAAGAAGCTGGAAGGGAGGAATGAGAAGAAGCTGCAGGTCAGCACCTCTTCCACCAAGAGCATAACCAGGCAGAAACTCTACTACTACAACTTCACATGTGTTTCCATTTATCCGTGGAGTAGAAAAAAACATCATGATGGATAGACCCACTAGCAGAGCAGAATAATACATCCCTGTTGGTGGGTAGGCTCTACCTGGCAGTGTGGGAAAGATTGACACCCTCACCTGACTCTCTAACTACTACTCTATACTACACTAGTTCTTATAACTTGTAAATAAAAAATTCCAGATACAATCCATGAAAGCCTCAATATATCATTGGCTGTATTGAAACAAATAGGAGCAAGGCTCATAGTTTTTTTTTATTTTTGTGTTCTGATTCAGATGCCTAAGAGCAGTTTCTATTTGGTAGCCCAACAGTAAATGCTTCACAGGGTCTGAACAAGCCACTTTATATTTCTCTGCTTTTCCAGCTCAAGGGCTGTTGCATCTTAATTAGTACTAGCTAAGTGGTAATTGCTTCCTGCATCTGTCAGAGGGGATATTTCAGTAGCCTATTTTTAGGGTGGATTCACATGGACATAGGACTTTGCACCTGTATAGAACTTTTTTCTGAATAAGCAAAGTGGGAATCAAACAAATGGATTTTGAAATTGATTAGTAACTACATGCATACTTGACATAAACAGAACAAATAAGGATGCAAGCAGGTCCCATTGATAGAACCCTGAAGCTGTGGAGTAGACTGTACTACTTAAGACTATAGAGTACCATTTGGGGGATAACATGGAATATTTTTTTTAATCATCACAATTCATTTAAATGGACATATTTAGGCCAGTTCTGTGCCATGATAGTTTTATACTACCCCCCCCCCCCTCGTAAATAGGAGAATAGTAAGATTATGTTCCTTCCTCTATTCCATACCACTGACTCATAATTCTTCCACCTCATTTTCATCACATTCTGCTGCATGTATAGATGCAACTCTTATAACAGGTTCAAAAAGAAATCAAAACCCATTTGTGTAATTTGTTAGTTAATACAGTCATGATTGTACTCAGGATTATTCAGAGAAAGACTAAAAGTACATGATTATAGGTATAGAGCAGCTAATACATCTGAGGTTCAGATTGATATGGGAATGGAGGTGATGGTGGGTAAATGTCGTTATCCACAGTTATTCAGAGAACTAGCCCCATAAACCAGCAGGCCACTGGCAATGGTTTTTTAAAAATAAATCAATTAACTTCGGAGGTGGCATACTTGATGACTGGAGAATAACTAAATTGTAGTTATATTCAAGAAAGGGAATAAAGGCAAGCCAGGTAACTAAAGACCTGTTAGCTTAACTTCAATGGCAGGTCAAATTCCAGAACGAATATAAACTGTGAAAGAAATTGCAAAAGGGATGTAACTCAGGTAGATCGTTATATCTTTTTAAAGGGAAAGATATGGATTTTTTTTACACAGGCAGAATCCAATAGGTTATATACTAGTACATAGGTAACAAACTCAGACTATACAAGGTCATCTGTCAGAGCGACCAACACCATCTCCACCGCTTGGCCAGGACAGAAGCCAGACTGACATGGATCGAGGGCTGAAGTTTCAAGAATGCCAAGAGCTGGTCCGCTGCAGCCCTTTCAACTACCTTACCCAGAAATGCAAGATGTGATACCAGGTGGTAGCTGGCTGGGTCCTGCGGGTCCAGCAATGGTTTCTTGAGGAGAGGGCAAGCTACAGCCCCCTTCAACAGCTCAGGGAACTCTCCAGTTGACAGGGAGAGATTGACAATATCCCTAAGCTGACCTCCTATCCACTGGCCACACCCTTTGAGGAGCCAAAATGATTGAGGGGACAAGTGGTGGCCCTCACCACTCCCAGCAACTTGTCCACTTTGACTAAAGAGAGCCACCTGAAGCCATCAAACAGCTCCTCTAAAGGTGGTCAACAGGCCTCCAGTTTCCTTTCTGTGTTAAGTGTGACAGGAAGGTCGTGGCAGAGCAACAAGACTGTATCCGCAAAAAAGCTTGCTAATGTTTCATGGCTAAGGTCCAATTTACTAACATTTTGGCGCCCCTTCTTGAGGGCAGTGAGAGATCAAGCTACCCTAAAGAATTGAGCTGGGCGAGAGTGGATGCAATTTCCATGGCAAACAAAATCCCGCTTTGCTACTTCCACTGCCATCTCATAAGAATGCGATAAGAAGTTCTTGCCGAATCGTCTATAAACTAAACTTGGAATTGTCATTAGGAACTCAGTATAAAGTAACATGTGTTTTTTATTTGTTGTTTCAAGGAGAATTTCAAAACAGACATGATACAGAGAACATTATTCTTTGGTTTTGATGTCACTCTCATCCAGTATATTAGCCAAAATTAGGAACAATTGGAGACTCTTATTTATGAAGTTTCAATTTTCATCACAAATCCAACTATTTGGAACTCATATTATGTCTCAAATCTACTTGTGGTTTGCTGACGCTTTAAAACAAACAGATATTCTCGACAGAAGCAAATCATTTCCATAGCTGTGTGTGTAAAGCAGATGTTTCCTGTTTAAAAATCTTACTTTGGAACAGAGGCTTTATATTGCTTTTGTTTTAACTGATGATTAATTTACTTAACAACTGTAACAGTTGGAATAATCCTGAACTGTTGAATTGTGCTTAATTGAACATTGTATAAAATTGATTAGATTTTGGGATGACTCCTTATCAAGGAGAGTTGCTGCTATTTGTGATTGCAGACATGCTTTGTATCCACTTTTTTGTTGAGTTTTGGGTGAAGCTATGAAATAGTAAATTAAGAGAATAATCATAAACAGTCTACATACTGGTAGACTTACTACCAGGAATATATATTTTAGGACTGCAGCCTCAGTAACTGAAGTAGTTTGAATGTAATCAATGGACTGTCTTCACAAACCTTTCTGGGGTAAGAGTGAGTTCCTTTCTCAGATATCAGATTCACAGCTGGAGTTGGAAGGAGATGGCTTCTCTCTTGACATTTTTTTAAACCATACTTAAACTCACCTCTCAGCCCTGCACAGAAATACCACTGCCACCAACCCTGCCTATCCTCAGCAGCCTCAGGTTCTCAAGGGCCTGAAGCTGGGTGGCCCTTGTGCCTGTTGCTAACCCTGTGTGGTGTTCTTCCACTTCTGATTCACAACAGACTCTCACACCACTGAATCTGAGCAACCTTCCAGAACTACCACTAAAAATGGGCAGTCTTCTCCTGCCATTGGGTCACAACTGGGCAATCCAGGAGTGAAAACATCTCTGATCCTCTGGTTACCTACTCCAGCAGGTCCAGGAGGGCTAGGCTCAGTAGTGCTGGATTCACCAAATCTGGGAACTCTACTTTCACTTCTAGCAGACTGATGTGGGACTCAACAAGGAATTTGTTGACTGGGCAGACAGGCCTGAAAGAACCATGGCCAGAAAGCTGGATTGGAGCTAGTTGAAGGGCAGACTGGGTAAAGAAGGCTATGAGAGATCCTCTGGTGGCTCCAGTTAGGCCTGAAAATCCAGGGATGATACCACCACAGGCAAGGTCCAAATAAGTGATGGAAAGAGGGAGAGAAAGAAGAAGAGTAATGGAGGAGATGGAGGGAGAGATAAAGAAAAAGAGAGAGTGTTGGGATAGAGGAATGAGAGGGAAAGAGAGGCAGAGGAAAGTGACAGCAGGCATGTGCAAATGGAGAAATCATAGAACAAAGATAAAGAGAAGGAATGGGAGAGGGAGAATGCAAGGGGATAGGGGAAGGGAATCAGCAAAGGGATGGGAATGGGGTGGAAATTTCCACAAATTCCTTGCAGGTCCCTCCTTGTATATTCTAATAGTTAATCCAGTCATATCTGATGACTCTTTTAAATCTATTTGATGAGTCATCAGATAAATGAGTATCTGATGACTCATTTATATCTATTTGTATTGAGTTTCTGCTAATGATAAAGAAATAGATAGGCGAAACAGAGGAGAAACAGAGAGAACATATATATTTGCATATCATAGTCTCCATCTTAAAAAATTATACAGTGTATTACAGAACTATCTATTCACAAAATCTAAATAATAGTGCCAGTGTTCATGGAATTCTTCCAGTGATCTTCTGTTTACCAGATTTAGCCATCTTGGAAAGTTCACCAGTTTATCCAACCAATTGATCTCCCAAGGGGGCCTTGACGTTTCCAATTTTGGGCAGCTAACAGCCTTGCCACAGTCATAACATGGAAAATTTCTTTAGCACCAATTAATCTCAGGAAAAAACTTAACAACATATATTCAGAATGAAGGGGTAATTTAATTTTTAACATCTTTTCCAGCATGATAGGTACTTTTATCCAAAAAAATGTTAACCTTGTCACAAGACCACTACATATGATAAAAAGAAACAACAGTTTGGAAACATTTCCAACATTTACAATTGTGTTATTTTGAAATCCTACAAATCCCCTTAGAGGTTACATACCATCTATAAAACATTTTATACCAATTTTATCTTAAGGATTGACATTTTGTGACCTTTACATTTTTACCCCATAATTTTCCCGATTCTTCTAACAATAGATTATGGTTAAAGTTTTGCATCCACTTAATCATACAGTTTTTAATCTGTTCATCTTCTGTCTCAAATTTTAGGAACAGCTTATATATTCGACCTTGCAAATCGGATTTTTCTTGTGTGATTGTTGCTTCAAACTCAGTAATAATACTAGGTACCTTTCCACTCTTTTCAGATCTCAGCTTTGCAATTACTTGTAGTTAGCAAAATCAGTCAAGCATTTTATTTTCTCGTGTTAATTGTTCCCAACTTTTTTCTGATCATTATCTGACATTAAATATTTGTCTTCTGCTGAGATTTGATCAAATAGGCTTCTACAGATTATTTCAGCATTGATACACTGGGACTTATTTTATCTTTATAGTTCAGCCATGTTTTCATAAAATAACTCCTCTAAAACATTGGTCTTTCCCCCCACTTGATTCTACCAGTTTGGCCACAGCAAACTATGCAACTCTTCTTCCATTACATGTTTCTCAAAAGCCAAGTCTCTCATATTCGGATTCATGATCCAGTCTACAATCCATTTTAAAACCAATGCATGAAAATAGAATTTTATATTTGGTACTCCCAAACTTCGTCTGTTCCTATCATCCTAGAGAACTTTAACAGCAACCCTTGGTCTTTTGCCATTTCAGATAAATTTGTTCAGGCAATTTTGCCATTCCTGCAGGGTTTTATCATCAATGTCTATAGGTAAAACTTGAAATAAAACATTTAGCTTCCATGAGACATTCATTTTTATAATTGCCATTGCTGACCAGGAAAAGTTCGTTTTTAACCATCTTTTGAGATTCTCTTGTAATTTATTCCAGGCTGTTCTATAATGTTCTATGATTATTTTCAAGTAAAAACTTCAGTTCTTTATAGATATAGACACCAAGCTATTTGATTTTGTCTGGGCTGATCTCACATCCAGTTAAATTTCTCATTTTTGTTGCTGTTTTCTCAAAGATTGCAGTTATAAAGATTTTTGTTTAATTCTTATTGATTTTATAGCCAGATACAGCACCAAAACTTTTAAACAGTCCAATAGCTTTGGAGCTGAGGTTTCAGGCTTTGTTAGTGTTAAAGCCACATCATCAGCACCTAAACCCTTCTCTATTCACCATTTCTAAACCACTGAGGTCTGGTGTAGTTCTGATTTAGCAGCCAAAGTCTCAAGTATTAAATTAAATAACAAGGGGGATAAAGGGCATCCTTGTCTTGTTCTTTTGGTAATTTGTATTTTTTGTTTAGTATCATTCAATTACCGACAGTTTTCTTGCTTAAAGTATGTTTGCTGAATACATTTCAAGAAAGTGTACCCACAGTCCATCGTCTGGAATGTTGCTTGTAGGAATTTTCATTGAACATTATCAAAGGCTTTTTCGGCATCCAAAAAGATAAATACCATATTCTTGTTGGTCTTCAAAGAAAAGTTCATTGCATTCAGTATTAGGCAGGTATTGCTTTTCACATTTGGCATAAACTCTGCTTGATCTTCATGTACCACTTCGTTTATGCATCTTTGAAGTCTTTCTCCTTTACAAACATTTTATAATAGAACAACCTGGGGCATTTTTGTCCCTTCTGGGACACTGCACTCAGAAGAGGAGCTGGGCCTGGATGGCCTGACTGTTCCATGCCACACAGGCCTGCCTTGACTTAGGCCCCAATGGTGCCCTTGCCATTGGGCAATGGAAGGCCTGATTCAGGCCAGTCCCGGGCCAGCCCCTGGCCAGCACCAACATCATTGGAAAGTGAGCATTAGTCCCACAACCAGACGAGTGCTGGCCAGGCTGAAGTCCTCATGCGGAAAAGTTCCCCAAGAATCAAATGGAGAAAGGAGAACTGTATATACCACCCTGAGCTTCCTGGAAGAAACACAGGATAAAAATGTGAAAGTTTGGAGTAGCATTGGCGACCCAAGTTACAAGACTGTTTGGGGCTGAGGGAAATTACATTTGGGTCCAATTATATGATATTAGGGGAGAACAATAAATAAAATATTCATATTAAATACAGGGATGTGTAATTGCTTAACTAAAGCCAGTGCTTCTGAAAAACAGATACCTATAAGTGTCATTGGAAGATGTCTCAGTTTATGAATGGGGCATAAACCCTTCTTCACTCTAGTCTGTATTGATATTTCATTTAGAAAATCATGTTATTTCATCTAAAAAACTCATTTTGTAATAAAGTCAGAAATATCCTGACAAATTGGAAGGACACATTAAATTATTATTTAATGAGTAGTTTAATAAAATCAGCTTAGTTCATAAGAACAAGGAAGTAACAGCAGGCAGAAGAGAATCATCATCCCATTTACACCTAGTTGAAAACAACTCTCAGATTTTATGACAATATTAAGAGATAAATCATTTAAGAAGTATTTTTGAATGTTTTACCTATTTTTTAAAGAAATTAAAAATGCTGTTGTTATTATCAGAAAATAAAGTTCCTTTTTAACAAAAAGGTTTGTTTTAAAGTTTAAATAAAGTTTACTTTAAATAAAGTTTAAAGAACAATTTTAAAATGAAGTGGATCACTGGGCCAAATCTAATAGACTCTCACAAGTGGGAACCCACTTATGTTCCCCTCCCCCACTATTTTCTGTTTCTTTTTCATGAAAGCCCCCATTATTTCTCTCGTTTTAGGTTTGTCAACCTCCAGATGGGGACTGGAGATTTCCTAGAATTGCAACAGATCTCCAATTGCAGAGATCACTTTCTCTTAAGGTTGCCAGATCAAGATTCAGAAATCCATGGAGATTTGGTGGTGCAGACTTGGCCAGCTGAGGTTTGGGAAGTGATCAGCTCTGGAGGCAAAAATGGCTAGTTTGGAGGCACGACTGTGAGGCATTATACCATTTTGAAGTCCCACCTCCAAACCTCCAGGAATATTTCCAACCCAGGGGTAGCCAACTTCCAGGAGGGGCTTGGAGAGCTCCTGGAATTACAGCTCATCTGGAGAGTATAAAGATCAGTTCCCCAGGCAGAAAAGGCTTTTTTGGACAGGGTGAAGAAGAAACATTTAAGGCCTCCCACACAGGTTATTGTTGAGTTGAAAGACTTGAGGCATACTGCACAGTGTCGTTGTTGTGCAGATGAAACAGGAGACAAAAGAACCTCTGCAGCAGCATCCATTTTTGTCTGCAGTATAACACTGTGCAGTAGGCCTCAAATCTGCAGAGAGTCGCAAAGAAGAAATACACATGGCTTGGCTGTTTCTTCCCTCTAGCAGTGAGGCCGGCCGGATTATTTTAAGTGAGAAGAGGGCATTTCTGTGGCCTCTTTGTCAGTCAACTGTTTGGCAGAAGGGGAAAGCTCCCCAACCTCAAAAGGAATGCCTATCCCGATGCTCTCAGACTCCCCTGTGTTGCTCTCAGAAATACCTCCCTCCCCTCAGTCAGGGGCTGTCAGAGGCTCCTTCGCAACAGGCCTGATGGGAGGGGGGAGGGGGAGCACTCACCAGCCTCCTGCCAGCTCTGTCAGGGTTCTGAGGCAAATGGAAGGAAATTACAGTTGGACACAACAGTTCTCATCCCCCTCGGCAGCCCTACTGACTTCCTCTTCCTGTAGTGGTCAGGGTCAGACTGGCAAGTGATGTCTCCAGATTGCCCCTGGCTGGGCTGGATGGGAAGGCTCTGTCAGAACTTTGTCCCAATGATTGAGCAAGTCCTGAATGGGTGTGACCTGTCTGAGACAGCGCCCAATCAGGACGTGCTTCTGCCTCTGACAGGCCACGCCCCTTCTCTGTGAATTATTATATAATTATTATATAGCCCTTAGCGAATTATTAAATAACAGTGAGTCTGTTGTTACAGATATATAAAAAATTAGTTAACTCCCACCCTATCTGAGAAACCCTTCTAAGGACGTTAGAAAACACCAGGGTTTCATGAAATCCTGGTTGAGAAAGCCTGAAGTAGGTGATCAGATTCTCTAAACTGTATTCAGTTTAAATAATATACAGAAAATACCAATAAGGTATTTTGTGGGCATTTTTTTCCAGCTTGATTTATGCCATGTACACACTCCTATTTCTTATATTGGTGGGGAAACTCTCCTGAATTAAAATTGTACAATAGGCATGAGCGTAGTCGTTGGAGAGGTGGGATATGATTGTGAGAACTGAAAGAATCATGTTTTTCCGGTTGTAAAATATTCCAATGTTTTTATTTAAACAGTTATGCTTCACTTCTCTGCCCTAATATTCACAGAGTTGTTCTAGAACATCATTCAATACAAATGTTTAGACTTCAAAATTTCCACATCAGAAATGGGCCCTGTAGAACTGAAGCTCTGAAAGTTGATGTGAAACATTTCTAAATGCATTGCACAATGTGATGGATCCTGGAAGATTCAGTCTCTGGGAAATGTGCAGAAGATATTCTCAGTTGAATTAATGGTGTATATATTCAGAATTAACCATAGGAAGAAAAAAAAAAGAATGAATCCCACCAGAATCACTATACCAGCTTCTATAGATCCAGCTGATAGACAGACAGACGGACAGATAGACAGATGCCACTCGAACTTCTCCAGATAGTGGTATTCTGGATATAGTGAAACATGGAACAGCTGTCTGACTGTTACAGAGCTGACCTCATTTTTCTACAAGTACAAGATGAAGGAAAAGTCAATTTTGTTCCTTGGAAAGGCTATGACAGGGAGTGGAAAGCCAGCATGGACAAAAAGCCACATGGAACATGGCTCAGCCAGGTGAGATTTCAGAAAAACTGGTAGGATCCCATCTGATAAGCTGGTTATTTGAAAAAGCTTTAAAACACTATTAAAATTCCTGAGATTTATCCATGTTCAAAAGTGTATCTGTCATTTTCTTTTCATGTAAGATTTGAAAAAATAACATGCATCTTATTTTCTACATACAATCCAATGAGATTTTTAGGTGTCATTTTGCTCTGCAAAGTACCAGGGGCCTACTTTTGGGTTGTAAGCCTTTTGTTTAATCATTCCAAAGTGTATCTGAGCCAGCCTAATCTGACATACAAGAATCAATAACATGTATTATAGTTTATGGCCTAGGAAGAAATGTTATTGCTGCACTTTATGATACAGCTGTTTTGCACAGCATGATTTTAGTAGTACAATGGTAATAGCTTCTGATACATTAAAATAACAGTATACAATCATGAGACAATTACAGTTTGACTAAGGATTGGTTATTGGCTGTGAAAACTCACTACCTGTGTCGGGATAAACATAATGTTTATATGTCTTGAGTCAAAAAGAATGAATCCTGTTTTATTACTTGCATAGGTTTATTGACAAAACACTTAGGAGTACATTTTGAAAGGGTTGTGTGAGTTTTTAACCGCATGACTCCCATTTAAGTCAATAAGCACTGTGTAGTTAAAATCCCCATGCAACGTTTTGATAAATTACCACCAAGTGGCATGTTATTGCTTACTCACACACTTCATTTTCTTCTCCAATAGATTTTCTGTATGGTAGACTCGTTGTATTGGTTATGAGGGTCTTGAAGGGGGAAAAAAATATATCCAGCACTGGCCTCCAAACATGGTTGACTGAGAGGGTACTTCATGTAGGTCTCAAATGATAATGAAATAATTTGCACTTCTATAGCTTCTTTCATCAGGGATCTCACAGTGCATTAGCATTAGTTAATTATGCCTCATAGCATTCCTTTCGATAGGTAAGTGTTTAATGGATGCAGTAAAGAAAAGGCAGGTTAGATGATTTGCCCAAAGACACACACAGAAGAATATAAAGAACCAGAATTAGTATCGAAAGATCTATTCTCAGTGTTGCCTGTACTAAATATGTGATGGGATTCCTTTTTCAAAAGAAATAACCTTGAATAACTGCAAACACAAGAGAAATGCCATAGTAATTTTGCATATGTAGATGACCTTGCTCAGAGGTTATTGATTCCTGACAGTACTGTTTGAAGGGTTGAAGCTGGTAACAGATTATTGATATGTTCAGCCAGTTAAATCTACATATACAGTGGTTGGGATCCAAGGACTGCAGTTGGCTCCAGGGTCCCTAGAAAACTTTTGACTTTCATCAAATACCTGTCCTCTGTTCCACATAATGGTCCATTTTTGAATCTTAAGGAGATTTTTCAAAACTAGTTTGTGCCATGGCATCAGACCCAGGGTTGCTATTCCAAGAGGAAATGGCTCAAAGTTGCAGCGGACATGCACAAGGCACTGAATATGCCTGAAGTAATTTGGGTTCTAATTATTGTATTTATTTATTTATTTATTTTAAAATTTCTATACCACGTTCCACAAAGGCTCAGGGTGACTCACAACATTTGAAGTAAATAAACATTAAAAACCAGCTTATATTAAAGCCATGAGCCCTCTGCTTCCTCTCCAATGAGGGACGATGACAAAGCACTATAATATCATGACTAGGTGGCATGTAGATGTTGTCTGTGTGGGGAGGCCACTAATTGGTTATATTCTGTGTGCTTCAAACATAGGCTCGGTGGAACAGCTCTGTCTTGCAGGTCCTGCAAAACTGTTTTAATTTCCCCAGAATCCTAATCTTGATCAGTAGAGTGTTCCACCAGGCCAGTGCCAGGGCAGAGAAGGCTCTGACTCTGGCTCAGGCTCTGATTGAGGCCAATTTAACTTCTCTGGGGCTGAAGATCTCAAGCAGATGTTGCATGCTTGATCAAAGATTTCTCTGTAGGGCATGAGAGAGAAGGCAGTCCTGCAGATACAAAGTTCTAGGACATTATGGTTCTAGCTTGTAGTGAACTATTCATTTACTACATAAGATCACAAGAAGAGCTGTTTTTAATCAGTACAGCGGTTCTTCTAGTCTAGCATCCTGCTTCACAAGAGAGACCAGGTTGATTGCTTTGGTGAGTAATGTCCCAGTCTCTTGATTTGGTCCCCTGCTGCCACTTGATAGGCTGTTGGATGGAAAATGAGAAAACTGAAATGGTATCCTGCAACATCACTTCTGGATGTGTACCAGACATGATATCAACATGTTGCAGGGTAGTCTAGGAGTCTCTCAAAACTCTGTAGTAAAAACATGGAGTTTAGGGTGGATCCTAGAAGACCCATGATCCAGTGATATCACTTCTGGTACATACCAAGAACTGATGTAGTGGCAGTACTGGACACTTTAGGGCAGGAAACTCTGCCCACCCATCTATGTTTCACACAATGGGCAAACAGCTGAGCTGGAGGGCCAACAAACAGCATACAGAGGCCAGAGGCCATGGGATTCTCCTGATATTTCCTCCTATTGGATGTGGTAAAGAAAAGGCAAGTTAGATGATATTGGCGACAGCTTATTTTGCTCCAATAGCAGTGGAACACCTTGAAAACTCTTGCAGCAATGATTCAGGTGTTAAATGTACTATTCTCATAGACCGTTTATACAATGTGAATTTCACTGCCCAAGCTTCCGTGCAGAAGAACAAATGGGGTCGGATGAAGCACACCGGGCCAAAGGCTCCCTTGTGTGGGTGCAGGAAGAGGTGGGCCTGCAGCCTGGCATGAAACCTCCAGTGCACAAACGGTGATAATGTTTCACATTTATTAGAGACCACAGTTTTCTGGTATCTAGGTTGCTATCTTGGGAGAATTCTAGGTTCAAGGGAAGGGACGAAGATTGCTGAAGATAGATTTCCCTCTCAAATTCCAAGCTGAAGAAGAACAAAGGTGCATAATGCTTGCAAATAAGTTGCTGATATTAGCAGTGGCTTGTAAGGTGGAATAAAAGAAATTTTCCTAATATTCAGTACTGTTCACTGCTCTGATGAGGCCAGTAAAATAACTAACATATAATTTGACCTCCCTCCTACATTGCACTCTACTGAGGGTCCTAGGGCTTTGGACCTGTGGTTTTAGATTATTAGATTTTATAAGATTTTAGCACAGTTTTAATGCAATTAATTGTATTACAATATATGTCTTGTCCACTAGCCTGAGTCTGCCTTTAGTGGATGGGGTGGGTTATAAATTCAGGTAAGTAAGAAAATAAATAACTGGAGCCAACTCTCCATCAGCTCTGTTACTACCTACATTTGCCCACTAGTGTGCCACCTGCATCTCCTATTCACAATGGCAGAGGTTGGAATATTCTTTACGTCCTACTCTGTGAGCAACCACTGGCTAAGGTTTCCATTCCAAAGTATTAAGTGATGCTACTAGACAAAATGAATTGCAATAACTGGACTCTAGGATAAGGTACATACAGCTAATAGGTGGAGTGGAGAGTGGCACTGGAAGATTACTAACTGATCTTGAATGACTGCAATGGTGGTATGCCTCTCAAAGCCAAGTATTTCTGTACTTCCTATCATACCTGCATGTGTCTAACCACATATCCCAGCTTGATAATATGGTGCAGTGTTTTGGACACACTAGGTACTGAAAATCACTAGGCAGCCTTGGGCAAGTAAATCTCCTTAACCTTGTAGGTGGTTGTAAGGATAAACCAAAAGGGATGTGAAACTGCATGTTTCGTGAGTGTCTCTTAAGTCAATTGTATGAAGGGGGATTGGATGTGGGATTAGTTGTTTTAAAAAAATCTTAGAACTGGTGGTTTGATTTTTTTCTCAAATTAGATCCTTGAATATTTCTGAAGAGCCTAATTCTGCATAGCACACTTGCTACTTTAGAATTGGCTATGTGTATTTTGTATTCAGCCACCAGGAAGAGTCCAGTGATTTTTCAGATCAGATATGAAGAGCAAGGGTACCAGTTGTCTGGCCTTGTGTTAGTGCAAGAACTTTCCACCCCACCCAAGGTGATGCTGTCTCAGCAAAGTGACTCCAAGAACTTGCCTGTAAAAGCTGAAATTTTACTAATAGATGATACCCTTGTACTTCCATCACTTACGCTTCTGTCTTTGTGCTCTGTCTTCATTGCCCGTTGTTAAATGATTGATAAAAATTGTTAAATAGTGCAAACTCTCTATATGCCTGGATGTAATGAGGCCTGTCAAACATGAGACAGAGTTCTCATCATGATATTAAAATTAAATGCAGCATTTTTAAAATTTCTGACATAAATAAAGAAGTTATTTGTCTGGACCAATGCTTTTTCTATAAGCTCAGTGTTCTGTGTAAGTCACTGTCATTGTGCATATTTTATTTTGTGACACTACAGTCATTTTTCTTCTTTTTGCGTGCCAAACTTGCTCCCATTAATCCAAACATTGTCAATAAAGTTTAAGGGGTTCTCCCCCTCCCTGTTCTATTTAGAATTGCTTCAGCAGGATTGAATCTTTTTCTAAAGATGGAACCACATAATTTCTTTCTACATTTCTAATCTCCACTTGGATCTGGGGACCACAGTTTACAGACATACTTTTGAGTAGTAGTTTGTGATATGGTCCTACTTGGTCCTTATCCACACTTGCCAGTTGCACGGACACTGATTTGTGCCAGGAAATCTTCTAGGAATAAATGATAAGTTTTGCTAGGAATGTAAAATCGGAAGGTATCGTGAAATAATTTCTTCCATCAGTGTGCTTCCTTCAAACAGCCGATAGTGATGTTAGTGCTAACCCTCCTGTTTGAAACTGAACACAAGGAGGTCTGATGTAGACGTTTGGAAAAAAAATAAAGAACCCTGGTAGAGATTATGCCACTTCAGAGTTCAAACTGGAGGTGCTTTTTAAAAAGATAGTTCTTTACCTTCCAGGTTCATTTCAGAATATACAATTTTTGTGCCTAACTTGCCCTTCAGTGCTTATAAAAACAGAATGGCTGGGATTCTGTGGAGAATCTTTCCTGCAGAAAGTCAGCACAGCTGGACTTTCTCATTTCCCCCAAATGTTGCATCCCCAAATTCCTCTTTCTAAATTCTGCTCCAGGGACAGGGCCCCCACAAAGAAAGCAGATAGCATGAGGGGGGCATCAGAAATCTATAGTAGGAATAGGTTTTAGGGACTGGCATGAAGAAGCTCCCAAACTAAAGTCTGTGATGTATTTTGGCTGGTTCATGGTTTGCAAAGTGAAGTTTAATGGAGTTGTTTTGTTTTCAATAGTTGGATTTTAATAATTGTGTTTTATTGCTTTAGTAGGTTGAGCGGGTTTCAGAAGAGGCACTATATTATTTATCTCAATAAATAAATATATTTTAAACATGGAAGCCAGCTTTTCTCAGTTCATTTTCTTCAGTTGTTTATTTTCAGCTTCTCTATGCATCATATCCTATCTTTCAATAAAGTAATAATATCAATTGAGCAAACTCAGTTTTTAAAATTAACATAAAACCAAGTAAAATAAGAAAAGTGCAAACTCATAAAATTTATTTATTTACTTAATTTATATCCTACTTTTCTCTTCATAGGAGACTCAGAATGGCTTCCATCCTAACCACAATCCTATCCAAATCCTAGAGCTCCACCACGTCTTCTCTGGTTCAAGCTGAAGTAGGCCCCTTGGTACTCTGTGGAGCTCTGTGAGAAGAAACAGGAACTGAGATGACTAGAGCAAGTCTGGAGGATGACTCTGACAAAGTTTAAAGAACGTCTTATATAATGCAATTGAAAGCCTATGAGATGGCAGTGAAGTTGGTAAAAGGCAACTTTTACTCGACCACCATTGCATCTGCCAACTCACACCCAGCTCAATTATCCTTATCCATTGTTGTTCCTCTATATATTTATGAAACAGCCTGGGGTGTGTGACGTGTCCAGCTGTCCAAGTTAGAATAGGGCCAATCAGGGTGCAGCCAGTTTTGCCCTGATTGGCCCTGCCCCTGCAGCTCCCGCCCTCCGTCCCTGGACTCTAGCCTCTTTGCTCTCAGATGCCTCAGCGCCTGGAGCCAGCAGCAGGTAAGGGGAGAGGGCCCTGGGCAAAGGGTCAGGGTGGAGGGCTTGCTAACGAGGACCTCTTGGCCTGCTAGGCTGGGCCTGCTGATGAGGGCCTCCCAAACTGCTAACTGCCTGCTAAGGAGCTCTGTCCTGGCCCTGCTAACGAGCTGCCCAGCCCTCACCCGCCCCACTTGATCTGGCTGCGAGCTGCCGCCCAAAGCCACCTTAAGCTGCCTGGCTGGGTTCCAGGGGAGGGAACCCTTTCAAGGTCCATTCTTAGGAAAAGGCTTTGAAGCTAGTTTAGAATAGTTCCATCTCTCACTGCCCTGGAGGAAGGGCACCAAAATAGTAACCAATTGGATATCAACTGTGAGGTATTTGCTCGTCATTTTGCAGCCAAAATCTCAACACTCTGCCACGATCTCCCTCCAGCCTTAAATATGAAAAGTGATTAGAGGCCCCTTGGAGAATTCACGGAGTAACTTCAGATGACTTACACTGACTGAAGTGGACAGGTTGCTAAAAAAGTCAACCACATGCTGTTCAGCAACCATACCCTTCATGGTTGCTAAAGACAACTGATATAAGAATAGTGGCCCCCCTTTGGGAGATAATTAACTTTGCTTTATTAAATTCTCTCAACAGGAGAATTCCTGGAAGGACTAAAAGAGGCAGTGGTTCGCCTGCTGCTCAAAGAACCATCTCCGGACCCATGATAACCAAACAACTATCACACTTAGCATTTCTTAGCATTCAAGGAAGAAACGTCAGTCTTAGTCCCATCCTAGACTGGTTTCCGGTCTGGCCATGAGGTAGAAACAGCACTATTCACCCTGATGGATGACCTCTGTTGCCAGTTAGACTGGGGCAGTTCGATGCTGCTTGTGATACTAGACCTCTTAGTGGCTTTTGGCACAGTTGATCATGAGCTTCTTGCTCACCATGTCACTGATGCCAGGATACGAGGGAAAACTTTTCAGTGTCTGATCTCCTTTTTCCAGGATTGTGGACAGTGGGTAGCAATAGGAGAGAGATCATCAAACCACCACCAACTTGCTTGTGGAGTCCCACTAGGAGGAGCTGTTCTCTGTCCAATTCTATTCAACATCTTTATGCACCCTCTTGCCCAACTGGTGCAGAGGGTTGGGCTGGGATGTCACCAATATGTGGATGATACCCAACTCTTCTTCCTGATGGATGGCCTCCCTGATTCTCCCCCAGAAGTATTAGCCAACTGCCTAGAAGCAGTGACAAGGTGGATCAAGCAGAGTCACCTGAAGCTCAGCCCTTCAAAGATGGAGGTTCTAGGACAAGGCAGGAAGGGTCCAAGCGAGGAAGTATGCCTACCCAATCTGGATGGAGTGCAGCCTTTAGTGGCTCACTCTGCTAGGACCCTGGGCATTATCCTTGATGCATCACTCTCAGTGGAGGCTCAGGTCACAAGAGTAGCGCAGCTGGCATTCTGCCACCTTCACCAAGGCAAACTACTAGGCCGTGGAACACCTAGCCACAGTGATCCACATGACATTCACCTCTATATTAGACTTTTGCAACTCGCTCTGCTCAGGCCTGCCCTTAACCTTGATCCAGAAACTATAGCTGATCCAGAATGCTGCAGCCAGGATCCTCACAGCAACACCTTGGAGGTCCCACATTTGGCCAATCCTTCAACAACTGCGCTGGCTACCAGTCAAATTCTGGATAAAATTTAAGGTTCTGGTAATCACTTTTAAGGTCATATGTGGTCTGAGCCCAGTATACCTAAGGGACCACCTTTCTGCCAACACCCATCAAAGAGCTCTACGCTCTGCTACCTCCAACTGCCTAGTTATCCCTGGCTCCAAGGAAGCTCACTTGACCTCAACGAGGGCCAGAACTTTCTCCGTCTTGGCCCCCACCTGGTGGAACAAGCTCCCAGAGGAGTTCAGGGCCCTTGCAGAACTAGAGCAATTCAACAGGGCCTGCAAATGGGAGCTCCTCCACCAGGCATTTGGTTGAGGTTGACCAGAACCATTACCTTCCTCTGGGTCCCCAAGCATTCCTCCCATGAAAATCATCACCTGAACTGTCTAACCATGGGGCCATCAGTATGCTGCAGTTATTATTCACTACTATTCCATTGTTATTCTATATTATTGTTTATTGATATCTACTGTTTAGTACTACCATTATTTATAGCCACTGGTTCTCTGTATTTATAGCCACTGGTTCTCTGCTCCATTAAGTTCTATGTAAACTGCCCTGAGCTTTAGGGGAGGGTGGTATACAAAAGTAAAATAAGTCAATAATAACAATACCACACTGACAGAAGTGTTAGTAACTCTCCTGTCCATACTTGCCCATGTACATTATATGTAATCTATTGTCAACCTGATAAAGAAATAAAAGGACCCTTCCAGTTAAGGGAATTCTGATGTCTTACCACGCATATTTTCTCCAGTACAAATCAACTGGCCATTTACGGCAACTGCGCTGATACAAAACATTTACCAGATGTGGAATTAAGTGTGCCTGAAGACCCAATACATTTAGGTTCTGAGATGTTATCTTTACAGAAGGTTGGAATAAGCTCTTGCATTTACTGATATGAAGATGTACACCACAATTATCATTGTATCCACTAACACTCAGACAGCCTTTATCTTGCTCTCAGGCTACCCCCCCCCCAAAAAAAAATCACCCAGGAGTTCTTATGAGTTAATTTCCTTCTGTTCCACTGTATTCTCCCCCCCCCTGTTTCATGGGATTAGCCTCCCTCCTCTTATAATTCTTTTGTTAAAAGCTAACCCTACCATTCTCCATCATCATCTCAAGAGAAAATAAATTATATCTGTCACGTAATTGTAAAAGAAAAGGTTGTGAGAGGAAGGAGGATAAAAAACCAAACAATTTTTATGTGCATAAGCATATGAAAAGAGGACTTTAAAAAGAATTCTTTTAGCATTTCCTTTGGTTGAATGAGCATTACCTCAGAGTCCTTTGGATTTCCTCATTTGTGATAATGAGCATGGCAAAGCAGGTGGGAAGATTTAGATCAAACAAGCCAAGTCTGACCTCTGACCTCCTTTCAGCTTCCCCCATGATGTTTTCCTTTGCTCCACTCACAAAAATTGATACCTTTAAATGTCCATTTGAAAAATACAAGAAGGAAACCGTTTTATGAAAAAACATTTTGATTGGCATCATTGTTTCCCCCACATACAATTCTACCTGTTTACTGTCCCCCCCACTGCAATCACATTCCATTTCACCATTCTCCATTCTGTCACTCACTCTGTCTATATGTTCATACCATGAACTGCAGCAGGTCAAAAAGTAGTGACTAATAATACTAATAAGACTTACTCTGTGTTGGAGCTAACAAATCCTTTATCAGTACCTCAACCATTCTGCTTACGTGGCCTCATTGTTAAGATTATGCCTTTCATCTATGGGAACTAATCCCTTTCATATACAATTTTAGCAAAGAGCTTATAAAATGTGTATTAAAGCAGTATTGACTTGTATAACAATAAAAAGTACAATTAGGCTTCCAACACAGAGCATTGCTAATTTGCATAAAAACCTCTCTAACCCATTCCTTTTAGTGCAGAATATAACCAAAAGGTTACATTCTATACCATGCACCAGTAATTTCTCTGTAAAATCAGCCGATAGCTCTACCTATGCAATATCATTCAGATTTCTTCCTTTGTGTGACTCTTTTTAAAAAGTGAATTTCTATGCCAAACATTATCAATAGGAAATAATATTAAAGATCATTAGGCAGAATGATGAGATGCAAAGGGGCTCCCTTTTAATATCCCATAATGCTGTAATTCAAGACTTTTTCCCTATCAAGTGTCACTGTCCTGATAGAATCACCTTAAGGGTCAGAAGAAAGGCATAATTTTATCCCAGCTTCCAATGGTAGGATCTCATTTTCATAATGTACTATTTAAGCAAGAAGCTTATAAAACCATAGAGGAGTGATAATGACCATTCTATTGCTGAAATGCATAAACAGTTAGACTTCTACCGCTAAGCATTGCCACCTAAGAAGATTACTAAAGATTTTTTCTGCTATGTTTCTAATTTCCATAAACCAAATAAGTGGCATTGTCTCTTTATATACTCTACCTTTCTGGAATTTTCTTGCACCTTATGCAAATATTGTGTGGGGTGTGAATGAATATATACAATAAAATACACCTGGGCCTGGTTTGAGGGCAAATGTATTTAACCCAGGGTAAATGTATGTAACTTCTATAAGTTTTTTTCCCTATATATACACCTTATGTCCCTCTAATCTTCCTTAACACATTGCTTTTCATTGAAACAAACAAAAACACCCTTGTCTGTTTTTCACAAGCAATCCCAGCAATCGGAGGGTGTGAAGCAGTAGGTGCAAACTTAAATGGACTCTGGGGAATGGTAGAGGACAGGAAGGCCTGGAGGAACATTGTCCATGGGGTCGCGATGGGTCGGACACAACTTTGCACCTAACAACAACAACCAATAACACTCATACAGTGTACATAACACATGATTTGAATTGGTTTAAAACTATTGTTCAAATAAAAATCAGCTAAGTGCTACAGGATCGCTGCCTTGCCGTGGCAAGGGGGCTTGCGTAGCTCAGTGAAGCTATGAGCTATGCCGTGCAGGGTCACCCAAGATGGATAGATCATAGCTGAGAGCTCTGACAAAAGGTGATCCACTGGAGAAGGAAATGGCAAACCACTCCAGTATCTTTGCCATGAAAACCCAATGGACAAGTTCAAAAGGTAAAACGATATGACGCCGGAAGATGAGCCCTTCAGGCCGGAAGGTGTCCAATATGCTACTGGGAATGAGCAGACGGCTAGTACGAGTAGCGCCAGAATGAATGAAGCGACTGGGCCAAAGCCGAAAGGACGCTCAGTTGTGGAAGTAACTGGTGGCGAAAAGACAGTCCGATGCTGTAAAGATTTTTATTCCATAGGAACCTGGAAAGTCAGATCCATGAATCAAGGCAAGCTGGACGTGGTTAAACAAGAGATGACAAGATTGAACATCGACATTTTAGGAATCAGTGAACTCAAATGGACAGGTATACTACTGTGGACAAGAATCTCGCAGAAGAAATGGAGTAGCCTTCATAATCAATAAGAGAGTAGGAAAAGCAGTCTTGGGATACAATCCCCAAAATGACAGAATGATCTCAATTTGAATCCAAGGCAAACCATTCAACATCATAGTAATCCAGGTCTATGCCCGAACCAATGCTGCTGAAGAGGATGAAGTTGACCAGTTCTATGAAGCCCTACAACACCTTCTAGAAGCAACGCCAAGAAATGATGTGCTTATCATCATGGGGGATTGGAATGCTAAAGTAGGAAGCCAAAAGATAACCGGGATAACAGGCAAGTTTGGCCTTGGAGTACAAAATGAAGCAGGGCACAGGCTGCTCTTTTCCACCAACCCAAACACTCTTTTCCAACAATCCAAGAGACAACTCTACACATGGACATCACCAGACGGTCAATACAGAAATCAGATTGATTATGTGCTCTGCAGCCAAAGATGGAGAAGTTCTATACAGTCAGTAAAAACAAGACCAGGAGCTGATTGTGGTTCAGATCATCAGCTTCTTTGTGCAAAATTTAGGCTTAAATTGAAGAAAGTAGGGGAAAGCACTAGGCCACTCAGGTATGAACTAAATAATATCCCCGACAAATATACAGTAGAGGTGACAAATAGATTTAAGGAATTAGATCTGTTAGACAGAGTGCCTGAAGAACTATGGACGGAGGTTCGCAACATTGTACAAGAGGTAGCAACAAAAACCATCCCAAAGAAAAAGAAATGCAAGAAATCAAAATGGCTGTCTGAGGAAGCTTTACAAATAGCTAAGGAGAGAAGGGAAGTGAAAGGCAAGGGAGAAAGAGAAAGATACACCCAACTGAATGCAGAATTCCAGAGAAAAGCTAGAAGAGATAAGAATGCCTTCTTAAATGAACAGTGCAAACAAATAAAAGAAAACAATAGAATGGGGAGGACCAGAGATCTTTTCAAGAAAATTGGAGATATGAAGAGAATGTTTCATGCAAAGATGGGTATGATAAGGGACCAAAATGGTAGGGACCTCACAGGAGCAGAAGAGATTTTAAAAAGGTGGCAAAATTATACAGAAGAACTATACAAGAGCGAGCTTAATATCCCTGATAACCACAATGGGATAGTTACTGACCTGGAGCCAGACATCCTGGAATGTGAAGTCAAATGGGCCTTAGGAAGTCTGAGCAACAATAAAGCTAGTAGTGGTGACAGCATTCCAGTTGAACTATTCAAAATCTTAAAAGACGATGCAGTAAAAGTGCTACACTCAATATGCCAGCAAATTTGGAAAACTCAAACAATGGCCACAGGATTGGAAAAGGTCAGTTTACATTCCAATCCCAAAGAAGGGCAATGCCAAAGAATGTTCAAACTACCGATATTTTTCTTGGATGCTTTAGGATGCTTAGGGCTGATCCTGCGTTGAGCAGGGGGTTGGACTAGATGGCCTGTATTGCCCCTTCCAACTCTATGATTCTATGATTCTATACCACACCATTGCACTCATTTCTCATGCTAGCAAAGTTATGCTCAAAATTTTACATGCTAGGCTCCAGCAATTTGTGGACTGAGAACTTCCAGAAGTACAGGCAGGATTTCGAAGAGGCAGAGGAACTAGAGATCAAATTGCCAACATATGCTGGATCATGGAGAAAGCTGGGGAGTACCAGAAGAACGTCTACTTCTGCTTCATTGACTATGTTAAAGCCTTTGATTGTGTGGAGCACAACAAATTGTGGCAAGTTCTTAAAGAGATGGGAATACCAGAGCATCTTATTTGTCTCTTGAGAAACATATGTGCAGGTCAAGAAGCTACAGTGAGAACCGAACATGGAATCACTGATTGGTTCAAAATTGAGAAAGGAGTTTGGCAAAGCTGTATACTGTTGCCTTGCTTATTTAACTTGTATGCAGAGCACATCATGAGAAAGGCGGGATTAGCGGAGTCACAAATTGGGATCAAGATTGCAGGGAGAAATATCAACAACCTCAGATATGCAGATGATACCACTCTAATGGCAGAAAGTGAAGAGGAACTAAAGAGCCTGTTGATGCAGGTGAAGGAGGAGAATGCAAAAGTTGGCTTGAAACTCAACATCAAGAAAACGAAGATTATGGCATCCGGCCCTCTCAATTCCTGGCAAATAGATGAGGAAGAAATGGAGATAGTGACAGATTTTATTTTCCTGGGCTCCAAGATAACTGCAGATGGGGACTGCAGCAAAGAAATTAAAAGACGCTTGCTCCTGGGGAGGAAAGCTATGGCAAATCTAGACAGCATCCTAAAAACCAGAGACATCACCTTGCCAACAAAAGTGCGTTTAGTCAAGGCTATGGTCTCCCCAGTTGCAATGCATGGCTGCGAAAGTTGGACCATAAGGAAGGCCGAGCATCAAAGAATTGAGGCTTTTGAACTCTGGTGCTGGAGAAAACTCTCGCGAGTCCCTTGGACTGCAAGGCGAACAAACCAATCAGTCTTAGAGGAGATCAGCCCTGACTGCTCATTAGAAGGCCAGATCCTGAAGATGAAACTCAAATAGTTTGGCCACCTCATGAAAAGGAAGGACTCCCTGGAGAAGACCCTAATGCTGGGAGCGATCGAGGGCAAAAGAAGAAGGGGACGACAGAGAATGAGGTGGTTGGATGGAGTAACTGAACAACAACAAAGTGCTACAGACAAGAAGCATTGTCCACCATTTTGACTTGAAGACAGCATAAAACACTTTGGTTTAATTGCTTGATAAAAGAGCAGTTATCTCTTTGCTAAGGTAACACAAGATGACATTGCCTTAGGATATGTTATCATGTAATAGAGCATAATCTGATGAATTTGATGCATTGGTCCTCTGTGCCTAACTGAAGAACTATTTTTGGAAGGGAGGATACCAATATAAATAATAACTTTGTGGGCTGAACTATATTCTATTAGCACATCTGCCAGTATAACCAACATCATATCAAATTTGGTAGGACACAAACAATATAATAGTATGATCTACCCTAAAACCTTATTTGTTACAAGTGGAT
The DNA here is from genome assembly GCF_049243985.1 of Paroedura picta. Taxonomy (NCBI): domain Eukaryota; kingdom Metazoa; phylum Chordata; class Lepidosauria; order Squamata; family Gekkonidae; genus Paroedura; species Paroedura picta. The sequence continues at coordinate 71,292,380 of NC_135373.1, read as the reverse complement.
CCACCCTTTTACAATTCACAAAAAATGTCAATTTTCAACATGCTGGAAATTATGTGGAATTTTGAGACAGTAAGATTTCGGCAAGAAATCTAGTGTAGTGTTCTGATTATAGTGTCATGCTAGGATTGGCCTTTGAGACAGAACTCGTTAAGGCCAGGCCTAGAAGGAAATAAGGAAACAGTGAGGCTATGGGGTTTTCAGGAAAGGAAATAGTGGGGCATGGGGAAATGATATACATCTCACAAGTCTTCTGGGTTCTCACACACCCAGGCACCTCAACTTCCACCAGTCAGCTAGTGAGGCAGGCTGCATCTGAGGGATCTGTAGAGGGTACCAAGGAAGAGGATGAGCCATCTGCTGAAACCATGTCCAGAAGTGAGTCCAGGCCAACATTTTTCGACATTGTGCTGATCAAACATAGCATGAGTATCCTATTAGACTTGTTAAAAACCTTCCCCCCTTTTTGTTTTTTTTTTAACTGTTTACGGAAGATTCAACTATTGGCAGGCTGCAGTAACCATCCTACTCCATGAACTCCTCCGAATAAAAGTTCATGGCATCCTGCGTGTGTCACAAAATTGTAACTTGTGTTACTCCTTGTTAGGTTGCCACCCATATGTGTGTTTCTTGATGTTTTTTTGTTCAATCCACAGTACAAGCCCTGAAAAAAAAAGAACAGAAGCTCTGGAGGCATGGAAAGGGAGGGCTGCAGTTGTTATACGGAGGCTGGACAGACAAATCAAGGAACTGAAACAACAGCGGGAGAAATAGGGAGGAATAATAGTTGTTATGGAGGGGAGAAAAGCAAGGTTGGGACTGTTTGTTGTTAGTGGGGGGGGGAAGGGTGAGGGGAATGGGAAAGTTTGTATTGTTGTTGATTGTTATTAAATTCACTTCTTTATTCTTTCTCTAACATTGACTCCTGTATTTGTGTACACACCACTTGCCACCCAACCAATCCCAACCACCCAACAAGCAAACTAAAAACATAACCAACAACACAAACAACAGGAAACATGATTAATGCCAAACATTATCCAACCCTTTTAGCATGCCCTAGATCTGGGTTGTACAGAGTTAGTAAATGCAAATGGAACGCAAAACCTTATTGATAAAAAACCTGTGGGCATGTAGAGAGAGACCAAGGATGGAGAATATGTAGTTCTTGGTTTATCATAGAATCATAGAATCATAGAATTGGAAGGGACCTCATGGGTCATCTAGTCCAACCGCCTGCACTATGCAGGTCACTAACAGCCAAATTGCTCATCTACTGTAACCTGCCACCCCTTTGCCTTCACAGAATCAGCCTCTCCATCAGATGGCTATCAAGCCTCTGTTAAAAAATTTCCAAAGATGGAGAACCCACCACCTGCTGAGGAAGCCTGTTCCACTGAGAAACCACTCTGTCAGGAACTTCTTCCTGATGTTTAGATAGAATTTCTTTTGAATTTATTTCATCCCATTCGTTCTGGTCTGTCCCTCTGGGGCAAGAGAGAACAATTCTGCTCCATCCTCCATCCTCCACCCTTTTAAATACTTGAAGATGGTTATCAGATCCCCTCTCAGTCATCTCCTCTCTAGGCTAAACAGACCAAGCTCCCCCAACCTTTCTTCATATGTCTTGGTACCATCTTTGTTGCCCTCCTCTGGTCACATTCTTTCCTTTTCCCCCTTGGCACCCTCCTTGGAGTCTTAGTTGCCTGACTTGATGAAGGCGTGGGAGGTATTGCCTTCTATACTGCTTGCCTGTTTTGTAGCATGGCAAGATTTGGAGGGTTTTGGAGTTCCCTGGCCTCTCTTGCCTCCATGATGACAACCACTGTCTCAACCAGGTTTCCAATTCTATTAATCAGTCCTGCTAAGAATTTCAGAATTTTCTTGCATGCAAGAAACGAACGCTTCCCTCACTAGTCTGCTCTCCTCCCTCATAGTCTCTAGCTCCATAGCAGTTCATTCACGTTCCCAGGACATCATCGACTCCCAGAGTGCATGTGCCTGTCTCATGTTCTCCATGTGCTGAAGAGAGCCAGCTTGGTGTAGTGGTTAGGAGTGCAGACTTTTAATATGGCGAGCCAGGTTTGATTCCGTGCTCCCCCACATGCAACCAGCTGGGTGAACTTGGGCTTGCCACAGCATTGATAAAGCTGCTCGGACCGTGCAGTAATATCAGGGCTCGCTCAGCCTCACCCATCTCACAGGATGTCTTTTATGGGGAGAGGAAAGGGAAGGCAAATGTAAGACACTTTGAGACTCCTTTGGGTAAAGAAAAGCGGCATATAAGAACCAACTCTTCTTCTTTTTTCACAGTCAGAGTAGTTTTTTTCATAGTCAGAGTAGTGTAAATTTTTCACAGTCAGAGTAGTTCAGCAGTGGAATAGGCTGCCTAAGGAGGTGGTGAGCTCCCCCTCACTGGCAGTCTTCAAGCAAAGGTTGGATACACACTTTTCTTGGATGCTTTAGGATGCTTAGGGCTGATCCTGCGTTGAGCAGGGGGTTGGACTAGATGGCCTGTATGGCCCCTTCCAACTCTATGATTCTTCTTCTTCTTCTTCTTCTTCTTCTTCTTCTTCTTCTTCTTCTTCTTCTTCTTCTTCTTCTATAAAGAAAGTTTAGAGTTACCAAATAGAAGAATGATTTGATTTTATGTATAAAGTGGCAGTTCAGACTGATTCAAAGAGAATCATAGAATCATAGAATCATAGAGTTGGAAGGGGCCTATCCACTTAACTATCTGAAAATCCAGATTGCAGTCCTTCAACTTATCCATCAGAACATCATGGGGAACCTTGTCAAAAGCTTTACTAAAATCCAAGTAAATGACATCAACTGAATTTCCCCGATCCAGCAAACCTGTTACTTGGTCAAAAAAGGAAACCAGGTTGGTCTGACAGGACCTGTTGGAGACAAATCCATGCTGACTTCTTTGGATCGCCAAATTGTCCTCCAGATGTTTGCAGATCGCTCCCTTTAATATCTGCTCCATTATCTTCCCCACAACAGAGGTCAGACTCACTGGTCTGTAGTTTCCCGGGTTATCCTTCCTCCCTTTTTTGAAGATCGGAATAACGTTTGCTCTCTTCCAGTCCTCAGGGACATCTCCAGTCCTTAAAGAGGTCCCAAAGATGATGGACAAGGGCTGTGCAAGTTCTCTGGAAAGTTCTTTGAGCACTCTCGGGTGTATTTCATCTGGACCAAGGGATTTGAACTCATCCAGTGCAGCTAAATGCCTCTCGACAACCTCTCTATCCATGTTAACCTGCCACCCAGACACTATCCTTTGGATACAGCCATCTCTAGATGTGCCTAAACACTTTGACCTGTGGGAAAAAACAGATGTAAAATAGGCACTAAGCCTTTCTGCTTTCTCTGCATCCTCCGTTAGAGTTTGTCTATCCGCACCCAACAGTGGGCCTATTGCCTCCTTTACTTTACGTTTGCTCCTCACATATCTGAAAAATCTTTTCTTGTTACAATGGGCTTCCCTGGCCAATCTTAGCTCACTCTCACCTTTGGCCTTTCTGATGATTGATCTACAGTGCCTAGTAACCTGTAGGTACTCTTCTTTAAAGCTCTGTCCTTCCCTCCATTTCCTGAACATTTTCCTTTTCTTTCTTAGTTCCTCTTGAAGTTCTCTGTTCATCCAAATAGGCTTCTTAGAGCTCCTGCAGTGTTTTCGTCTTTCAGGGATAGTCATTGATTGAGCATGCAATAGCTCTTGTTTGAGTAGCGCCCACCCTTCACATGCTCCCTTCCCTTCTTGCATTCTCGTCCATGGTATGACACTCATCATGTCTCTGAGTTTATTAAAGTTTGCCCTACGAAAATCCAACATCCGCATCTGGCTACAAGCTTCCTTGGCTCCCCATCTCAAAAGGAATTCTATGAGGACATGGTCACTTCCCCCTAGGGTCCCCACCTCCTTCACCTCATCCACCAACTCTTGCCTGTTGGTCAGTATTAAGTCCAGTATGGCTGAACCTCTTGTGGGTTCATCTACCATTTGATAAATGAAATTGTCAGCCAGGCAGGTCATAAAGTTGCATTACTGAGGAACCTTCGCAGAGTTTGTTTCCCAGCAGACATCTGGGAAATTGAAGTCACCCATGATGACAAGGTCCTGCTGCTTGGATATTTTCTCAAGCTGCTCACAAAGTGCAGCATCCACATCCTCTCGTTGGTCAAATAACAGAAACAATTAGTTTGTTGATCGTCTACATGTCTATGAATCCAGGCTATCTTTTAGACATACCTTGCCCAGAAGAGCCATAAAACAATTATTCTTTGCATTTCTGTTCCTTCATTACTCTGATCAATAATAAATATAAATTCTTTTGTGAGAACATTACTAGGGGTGAAAAGCCAAGAATTTTCTGGAATAAACTTGCTTTCAGTATCTCAGCAGGCTATGAGCTTAGTACTTAAGGCTGTTTTAAGAAAAGCTGAAGTTAGGCCAGGACTTCAGTCTCACTGAGAGATTTGCAGAAGACAGAAATCCACCAAGCTTTTAGCACAGGGGACAACGATACTGTGATTCAATTATATATCATTATGGGGCCACACTACTTTCCATCAGAGAAATCAATAACTGGTTCTCTTGATTCACTGTATACCCTTATAAAGACTAAAAGATCCTCATGACCTCGGTAGTATATGAAACCCTTGGTAGTATACAAAACTATTAAGGCAGGAAAGCATCTAGTAGCAGCTAGTGCACTAAATTATTCCAGTATAGCCATTAATTCAAACTTTCAGCAAAAGTATTGAAGAAATTTGCTGAAGGGCTCAACATTAATGTAAACAAACATTTCAGTCATTGCATCTTCAGACATTGAGAATGTACATTTCAGTGGTCACAGAATCCTGGTCCAAGAGCTAACAAATTAAGTTTCCTGTAGACATTGACATCATGTCTGTTTCTGGTGTGATTTATGCCTAAGGGACTCCTTCATTTGGGTCCATGTAGGCATTTTCATCCTTGCTAAAATGTTGAAGAATAGGGAGCTATTCAAACTGTACATTGGGATTTTTTAAAAAGCAGACTAACTTATCTGTGACTATAATTACCTCAAATTTACAATTCTAAAAAAATAGAGTTTATGAAGGATAAAGGGTGTGGTTTTGATACAGCATGTTCTTCACTCTTCATTCAACTAAATGAATTTAAAACATAGTTTCTAAGGCCATCTAAACAAAGGATGACTTCACAGTTTTTCTCTAAATTTACTGAATAAACCTGGCTTAATGTGATAAATGTTTATAGATTCTTCTAATTATCAATCTAGTTTTAAGCTAAGCTTTCTCTCTGAATGTTGCTTTCCCTCACAGTTTCCAAGGTTTTCCTATAATAATCAGTTACCATAATGAGTTTTTTCAAAGCAACCATTTGTCATTTTCTTAAAATATATAAGCTACCCAGTATAAAGACAAATAGAGCCATCGTAGTCCAGATGTTCTAGAAAGAGCATCCATTAAAACAAAAACAACTGAAGACTATTGGATTTCATTTCAAAGATAAGGAGATTACTAACAGGGCCTTCAAAAAAAAATCCACTGGCTCCAATTAAGGAATATGCATGTAGAAAACCAGCTTTTCCTTGTACCACTGTACCACTGTACATTTCCACATGTTGCCCTCAGTTGCTACTAGCACTAACAGTATAAACCATTTGCTAGACAGTATAAACCACTTGCTAGACAAGTACGATAGGTAGTAGTATCTCCACCTTTCATCCAGGATATCAAAACAGAACCCTTCACAATCTTGCATACTTACCTCTTCATCCATTATAGAATACTATTTGAGGGATGAGATGACTTTCTCTCACCTTACCTTTACTGTGTTCATTAAAGGGAGCCTCTTATTGGAAAGTCATTCATCATGTTTTTCCTGGCATTCTTTCAACTAGAATTTTTGTTCATATCTGTAATTTATTTTACATTGATTTTTGAATCTGCTTACGCAAAATCTTAACAAAAGTATGTCTGTATTTAAAATATATTGATCAGGACAGATTTATTGACATGTTTGCTATTTGATAATATAAAAACAAGCTCAACATTCATGATAGTTCAATACTGAAATGATAGTTCAATACTTTCTTCATTGCAAAATCTTGATGATACATGCCATTTTGGGCTGTATCAACAGGGGCATCACAAGATGTCATAGTCCCATTGTATACGCCGTATACGGCACTGGTCAGACCACACCTGGAGTACTGTGTGCACTTCTGGAGGACGTAGACAAAATTGAAAAGGTACAGAGGAGAGCAACGGGGATGATCTGAGGCCAAGATACCAAGTCCTATGAAGATAGGTTGAGGGACTTGGGAATGTTCAGCCTGGAGAAAAAGAGGTTGAGAGGGGACATGATAGCCCTCTTTAAATATTTGATAGGTTTCCATTTGGAGGAGGGCAGGATGCTGTTCCCATTGGCTGCAGAGGAAAGGATGCACAGTAATGGGTTTAAACTACAAGTACAACGATATAGGCTAGATATCAGGAAAAAAAATTTCACAGTCAGAGAAGTTCAGCAGTGGAATAGGCTGCCTAAGGAGGTGGTGAGCTCCCGCTCACTGGCAGTCTTCAAGCAAAGGTTGGATACACACTTTTCTTGGATGCTTTAGGATGCTTTTGGCTGATCCTGTGTTGAGCAGGGGGTTGGACTAGATGGCCTGTATGGCCCCTTCTAACTCTATGATTCTGTGATTCTGTCATCTTGAAATGAAGCACTGAGCGAACGGCCTGTCTTGTGCAGGCACATTAACTCCTGCACTGTTACAATATGGGGTTGTTAAACTGACTTCTTAGAATATCATTTTAGTTTCAATATTGATTTTTCTCTGAGGTAGCTTTGTTTCACAGAAGTGTTCTTGAGAATCTTGATTGGCATTACTGTGCTCCTGGGCACCATGGGTATATCCATGCTCTTGATATGGAATATTCCATGATGATGAATTAGATTTTAAATATATCAAGTGCTTAAATTCTAGTCAGCACACAAAAAGGCATTTGATGATTGCCATGCATGAAACTGGGCTTTTTAAAATAGTAGTTATGTTGTGACACAGGAGGACTTTTGAGGGTGGGCTTATCAAAAAGTGTTTATTAGAACAGGATATGGGGGAACGACAGTGTGTGTGTATGCCTGTTTAATTAGATTTTAGAGCTTGGCCATACTTTGGAACAATCACATTTACCTTCACATTTACAATTTAATCCAAATGACTATGCAAGTAGTTTGGCATGTCCAAAGAGGATTGATGTTTCTTAAATGACATATTTCCACTCTGCATGGCAACCCAGTCTCTCTCAGCATAAGCTATCTCACAGGATTCAAGAGAGAACACTTTGTGGAATGCAGAGCCTGAGACCTCTTGAAGAAAGGGTTGGATAAAAACATACCCAGCAAGATAAGTAGGTTGCTCTGTCTGTGTAACATTTCCTTTATTAGTTGTTATATCTTTGATCTTTTTAAAAGTTAAACAGCTGCAATATCATTGCATTTGAGTTTTTAAAGAGAAAAGAAAACCACTAAAGTATTTAATACAGCAAACAAACAAACAACCCCCCCCCCCAAATCCTCCTTTTCAGGACACTGTACTATTAAAAAGAAGTTATGGTATCATTTGCAGTTAGACATAATTATGCACTAAGAGTGGTGTGCCATCTTCATTTAAAAACAGTGCAAAATGTTTGGTATTCATTAAAACTGTATTCATATGTACAATAGTTTTTTAAAAGAAGTATTTGCTATAAGCTGACTTCTTTCATTTTCTATCCTTCCTTTTGTTCTATCATTAATTATTTTGCATAAGAACCTGCTGTCAACTATATTGACTTTTTGTGGGGGGGCTTTAAATTGGATACTCACTGAATAACGGACGATGTTTCTTCAGCTGACAACATATGTTGATCTGAAAGATGAGGACAGCCTGTGTGACAATGAAGGTACTTTTTAAAAACTCTTTTCCCTAGTTAGAAAAAAATGGGGCATACAGCTGAACAACCCATAAATGTGAAAGTCTTTATATGATGTTGTTCACCAGAGACTTGTCAATAGACTGAGCCATATTGGTTCTGGCAGTCTTTCTACTGGGACAATATTTGCCTTGAAGTACTATCTTTTCTCTTTTTTTCAATGTCAGCCTGAAGGCTCTTAGACAACATATGCTCATTTCATGTCATAGAGATATTGCTTCTGGTATTGCAAATGCATTACCACATTGAGCTTTTTTGTAAAACAGATGGTACATATTAAGGTCTCGGTTTCTTTGGCAATTTCTTCAACAATTGCATGGCATTCTTCACATTGACGAAAACATCATCAGCATCACACAGTGCTGTGCTAGATTATGTCACAATGGTAAATGAAGGCCCACAGAAAAAAGATCTATAGAGGTGAATGAGCCTCTTTAGAAAACAGAAAGACAATGTTAATCAGTTATGGTCTTGCAAATTAAGCTGCTGGGCCTAAGAAGTGATCTGTTCAACTAAAACATGGCTAACAGTGAAGTTATTTTGATTTTAGAGAGCTGGAAAGGAATAGAGGGTCATCATGTTCATCTCATGTTCATACACAGACTCTATGATCTGTGAATATTCTGTTGATTGGATTAAAGTGTGCCTAGTGATTGAAAATGATAGTTGAACAATGGCATTATTTATTGCATAAGTTCTGTGTATCATGAACTAGTTCCTTGGGTACTTCTGAAACTGACTGACTAGCCTAGAAGCATATGGTATTGTGCACAAGGCTGTTCCAGGGACCTGAATAACTGCTACTATCTTGGCATAAAGCTCCCAGATCTGCTTCACTCTCTCATTCTGATAACTCATAACTCCTAGACACAGGAGTCATTGCAATGTGAACCTTGTTTTTAGATGAAACCAAATTGTATTGCATTTCAAACAGCCCTGTGCTGTTGCTTAATCACCTATTACACTATAAGGATATCCTATCATGTTACTCTATAAGGACCCCATTCCAATGAAGCCCAATAAAATATATTACAGTATTATAGGATCTTGAGAGCAATGATAATTTTGATCCCCTGGATCATTTCCATGGGCAGAAGGATATGCTCTCATAGAGTGTGAGTTTTAGTGTGGAAACATCTTTAGTAATACTCTAGGGCAGTGGTTCTCAACATAGGGGTTGTGACACCATCTGAGGTCGCCCGGCCCCTTCTTCAGGGTCCCCTGGTTGGTTGCCGCCACTGCGGCTGGTGGCAGGGAAGCGGTGGCAGGGCAGTGGTCAGTCAGTCAGTCAGTCAGTCAGTCAGTCAGTCAGTCAGTCAGTAACCTTTTATTGGCATAAAATATGTATAAGACATATAAAACTAGGGTTTAAAATTTCAACAAAATAATAAAATAGGCCATGGGGTTACATAACCAAACAGATCTTAAAATGATTAAATAAACTATAAAAGATAAAATACAAGGTAGGCAGCATATTATAAAAGCATCTTAGTTAAAACTCTGGCAACTAAAATGGTTACCTCTGGGTCTTTGTCAGAGAGCAGAAATTGCAAGGTCATAGATTTACTTACAGAAGGTTGTTTCCCAGCAAAGCAACAAAGCTGTCATCCTGACACTGCTCATATAAGGGACAATCTAACAAAATGTGTGAGACAGAGTCAGGGCAGCCAGAACCACACGGACAGAGTCTCACATGGTATGGGATATGGTGGAATCTTCCCACTAAGACCTTTGAGGGAAAAGCATTCATTCGTGCCAGGAGAAAAGCTCTTCTCAGGGGTGGGACATCAAGAAGATGCAAATATGTAGGCATAATATTTCTCTGCATAGTGATGCCAAAGAATGCTGGTGAGCAGACTCGAGGCTGGGTAGGTATGAGTTCCTGCTGCTCATGGTCTAATATTCTCTGTTTAATAATCCAGAAGATACGTTTTTCTTCTAGCGGTAGTAGGGAGTTCAGATCGATGCCAATGGAGACTAAATTTTGTTCAATAGCCTGGAACCATCGAAATTTAAGAGGGTCACTTTTTAGACAACTTAAAAGGCTGCCAGTTTCTATTCTAAAAAATAGTCTGACCCAAAATTTAAAAGTAGCTATCCAGGCCCTTGTCTCTACCCTAATTTGGCCAAATTCTGCGCAAATGGCATGGTAGGAGACACAATTGGGAACCCCTGCAATTTGCCTATAGAAAGCAGATTGAACACCCTCAATAGATTTATTAAAGGCAGGAACCCATAAGGAGCATCCAAACAGGAGCTGGGACGTTTCTTTGGCATTAAAAATTTTAATTGCTGCAGAAATAAATTGGTTACCTTTCGCAGAGAAAAAGAACTGTTTTATCAAGGAAGATGAGGATTTGGCCAGATTGATAGCTCGTTGGCAGTGGGAGCGCCATTTCTGGTTATATTGGAAGGTAACACCTAGATACTTAAATGTTTTGACTTGTTCTATTGAAGTGCCTCCAATAGACCAAGTCATTGCATGCCAGCTCTTAGAGAAAACCAAAACTTTTGTTTTACCATAGTTAATTACTAACTTATTATCTTGGCAATATTGGTAAAAGGTGGATAAGTATAGTTGTAAGCCAACCCTTGTATATGAGAGTATTGTAGTATTATCAACATACAACAACAAAGGAATATGCTGGGAACCAAGTTTTGGGGGAGTGGCAGGGCAGTGGTGGTGAGCGGCAGCAGGTGGCAGCATGCAGCAGTGGCAGGTGGCAGCAGACAGCCAGTGGCAGCAAAGCCATTGCAATGGCTACCTCCACATTGCCTGAATGGTGTGAGCATGTGTGTGTGTGCACACGCACACATGCACGCACAGGCCACCTGTGTGTGCGTGCATGCTGCCGCTGACCCCGCCACCGCAGTTGGGGCTGTGGCATTGGAGCATTTGAGAACTGCTGCTGTAGGGGGAGGCAGTGCAATGGAAATTTGAATGGAAATGAGGTGAGGCAGCATGAATCCACCCCAAGAAGAGCCGGCGCAAGTGTGAGTCCCCCCACAGGAAAGCCCTGGCATGTGCAAGTCACCCCACATGACAGCCAGAGTGCATGTGAGTCCCCCAACTACACTCTGAAGACTCTCAGTGCACAGCTGGGTGGCCAGGGAAGGAGTGAGCAGCCATTCCGCAATCATTTCTCCTCTTTCCCTTCCCCCACCTTGCTCTGCCACATCCCCTTTCACTCAGTCACAGCATGTCTTCTTTGCAGCATGCTGTTACTGCCACTACCTCCTCTCTGCATGTCTTCTCGCTGCCTCTCCTGCTGCAGCTTACACCACTGTAGACCACAGTGGGGCCCACAGACAACCAAAGTAGTGGCAACATAGAATTGGTGGTGGGAGAGGCAGTGAGAAGATGCACAGAGACCTATCGATACAGCAGGCAGGTGGCAGGAACAGTGGTGCTGCAAAGAAGAGACAACGTGAAGGAGATAAAGGAAATGTGTGAAGGAGATAAAGGAAGTGTGAGAGGGGGAAGGGAGGGAACAGAGACCCAGCCCATAGACACAGAGCCTGGGAAAAGGACAAAGAAGGAGAGAAGGAAGAACAACCATCCAACTTGCCTTAGCAGCAGCAGCCACTCCCTCCTCCTGCTGGCTTGGGTCTGCGGCCATTGACAGGTGGGGGGGAGGAAACCTGGATGGAAGGGGAGGAAAGGAGGAATGGTTGGAAGAAAGGGGGAAGAGGGTGGAAGAGAAAGAAAAATGGATGGGGGGGGGGAATGAAGGAGATGGGGAAGAGTTCCCCTGGAGATTGGGGAGGGGACCTGGTTGGATGGTAACTGGAGACTGGGGGAGAGAGGTCAAAATTCAGGAGACTTCAGTGGATTTGGAGGTTAAGCCTGGAGAAAACAGGGACCTTAGTGCAGTACAGTGCTATAGCATGTACCCTTCAAAGCATCAGTTTTCTCCAGGAGAATTGATGTCTGTAGTTTGGATATGAGCTGTAATTCCAAGAGATCCCCAGGTCTTACCTGGAGGCTGGCATCCCTATCTGTGGGCATAGACTTCTGATAAAGCTTGCTGGAAAACTGACAGCATTTTCTAAATGCTGTAGAACAGGCTTTCTCTACCAGGTTTTGTGAACCCCTGGGGTTTCTTGACAGCCCTGGAAGAGTTCCCTGGGGCCCCGGTGGGAATGTACACAGCTTTACTTCCCAGCCATATTCTGCCCAACCATGCCACTTCTGGGGTTTCCACTGCATCATTTCCATGGATAGAAGGATATGTTTTTAAATTTTAAAAACTGTCGCATGCTTACAGGGCTAACTGAAGGATGCTGGTTTTGTTGAGATGAGCCTACAGAAAACAGGGCTATACAGGCTCAGAGGAGGCTACTACATTCCATTAATCATGTCACAATCTACAATCTAGATTGTATTAGATTGTATTATATAAACTAGTTTATTATATAAACTAATATACAAAGAAAAATAAAACGGGATATTTGCTCCAAACCACTGTAATTTGGTTTTACTGTGTAGTTACTCAACATATTATACAATGATAATTAGGCTTTCAAAAGGATTATTGTGCTGCACAGTAACCTGAGGGTAATTTCCCTTGGGGTAAAGGTAAAGGTATCCCCTGTGCAAGCACCGAGTCATGTCTGATCCTTGGGGTGATGCCTTCCAGCGTTTTCATGGAAGATTCAATACAGGGTGGCTTTGCCAGTGCCTTCCCCAGTCATTACCGTTTACCCCCCAGCAAGCTGGGTACTCATTTACTGACCTCCAAAGGATGGAAGGCTGAGTCAATCTTGAGCCGGCTGCTGGGATCGAACTCCCAACCTCATGGACATCGCTTCAGACAGTATTTTTGCTGCTTACCACTCTGCGCCACAAGAGCAACATCTAATAATCTGGAACAACTTTGCTGTATAATATAAAAAGATAAGGCCTAGGTGGGTAGAGAGTGGGCAGGGCCAGTACAATATTTGGACCAATCAGAAGTCACAAGGCACCTTCTGATTGGTACAAAGATTGAACTGGCCTTGGCCCTGGCCCGAGTCCCGGCCCCAAACTTTGGACCAATAGGGAGGCAACACAGCCTGTCCCCCACCCTGGCCAGGAGCAATCTGGCAAGCTCACAGCTAGTTTCCCCCTGACTGCTGACAGGAACACAGTAAGTTGCCTGAGGGGGTGACCTCCTTTCCCCCTTAGGCCAGGAAGCCCTCATGCTGCTTCGCAGAGCTGGTAGGTAGCTGGTGAGTGTGTTCCCTCCCCACTCCCTTCAGGCCTGCTGTGACTGGGGCGAGGGAGGCAACACAGAGGAGTCTGTGGGCATGCATATGCTGTTCTTTTGAGGGGGGGGGAGCTTTCCCGTTCTGCCTAACCGTTGGCTGACAAGGAGGCTACAGAAAAGCCCGTTCTCAAAATACTGCTCTGGCTAGCCTCGCTGGATACTGTTATGGAAGTTCTTTTGCCTCCTGTTTCATCTGCACAACAACCATGTGCAGTAGGCCCCAAATCAGCAGAGAGTCACACAGAAGAAATACACATGGCTTTGCTGTTTCTTCCCTCCAGCAGTGAGGCTGGCCAGAGCAGTATTTTAAGTGAGAATGGGATTTTCTGTCAGCCAGTGATTTGGAAGAAGGGGAAAGCTTCCCTCCCCCTCAAAAGGAAAGCACAAGTACCCCCACAGACTCCTCTGCATTGCTCTCAGAAATGCCTTCCTCGCCTCACTCAGGGGCTGTTAGAAGCTCCTTTACATCAGGCCTGAAGGGAGGGGGGAGGGAGAACACTCATCAGCTACCAGCCAACTCTATCAGTGGTCTGAGGCAAAGTGAGACAGAAGGAGCAGGGTGGACACCTGTGTTCCGTGACTACCCAGTGGATTAGGACAGGGGAACATTTCGGTGTCTGTGGCCTTATTCACACAAGAAGGGAAATGACGCAGAACTGGGAGGAATTGGTTGCCATGTAATCTTCCCCTAAGAAGAGTCTCCAGTCTGATTTTCCCTTCATATATCTGAAGACATGGCTCTGGAAAGCTAATCTGTAACCACTATGCCACAATTCCCAAAGGCCAGTCCTCTCCCACATTCGATGAACATTCCAAACTACAGGTTTTTGACATCCATATCTCCACACTCACACCCTCATTTGACACCATGCCACCACAACATTCCACACAACACACACATTCACCCCCATGCCCTTACAGACTGAACAACTCCTTCCCTTCCTCTTCTGACCGCCAAGCTCTAGCACCTGTTGTATTTCTGGGCCTATTCTGCACACTCTGGATAATGCACTTTCAAGGTGCTTTTGCACCTGGATTTTCATGTGCAGAACAGGATAATCTAATTCTAAAGTGCATTGAAAGTGCATTATCCAATGTGTGCAGAATGGGCCCTGGATGCAATTGGCTTTGTCCCTAGTAATAATAATTTTGAGAATGTACAGATGAGGCAAATATTTAATTTCTTTTTGTATTTTAAAAATCTTCAATTGGTTACTTTTGGAAAAGTCAGTCATGTTTTCTAATTTAGCAGAGTAGAACTCTCTTTGTCTACTAGGGGAAAAAAGTACTTTTCAAAATATATTAAAAATATTGCTTGTAGACAAAGTGCCTGTAACACCATGGAAGTTCCATAATTAGGACTGCTACAATTGCTTTTCATTTTCCTATATTTCAATATATACTTTTAAATTAAACTGTATTATTATAGATTTTATTAATCCTGGCTTGTTTTAATGCCACCATTTTACTTCCCTTGGTGAGAGCTGAAATAAGTAAATGAAATGCTTACAAAAAGGACTTTAATATGTGAAGGTTTGGATCCTGTATTCAGCAGTGTGGGCCAAATTGATATTAGTTTAATAATTTGTAAATTGTGGTAGGAAATGTAATTGTCCTACATTACAAGGATACTCCTTCAACTGCACAGTTTATTCATATGTATAATCTAAATAATTGAGTACCTATGCATACAATAGAACATTTCCTGATATGCAAACACCATTTAATAGCTGGATATATCCAAGGAAATGGATAAAAAGATGCCTGAATATAATTGGTTTGCTTTTGATTATACTTCAGATACAAATTTACTTAAACAATAAATCTGGACAAGGTAGGATTTGTTACATAACATTCAGATTAAAAGCATAAAACATGAGGGGTTTTGAGAATGTAGTAATTTTTTGTAATCTTTTGCTTCCACAGATTTTAATAGCAGAAACAAGGACTAATAGAAATATATCCTTTGAATAAGGTTAGTTTTGGGTACTGGATATATACCAAATTTTTGAAAATGTAACATATCCTACCAACCAGGATTACTAGGGTTATCAAGTTTGGCTTGGAAATTCCTGGAAATTTAGGCAAGGATCCTGGGGAAGGTGGGGTTTGGAAAAGGGAAGGTCCTCAGTGGAGGATAATGAATATAGTGCACCCTCTAAAGCACCTGGGTTCTCCTGGTGCTGATCTCTGTACATTAGAGATCAAGTGTAATTCCAGGAGATATCCAGGCCTCATGGGGGGGGGGCTGGCAACCCTTAGAGAATCATAGAATAATAGAATAATAGAGTTGGGAGGGATCTCATAGGACATCTAGTCCAACCCCCTGCACTATGCAGGACACTCACATTCCTATTGCTCATTACTATAACCTGTGACCCCCTTGAGCCTTCACAGAATCAGCCTCTCCGTCAGATGGCTATCCAACCTCTGCTTAAAAAATTTCAAAGATGGAATTAAACCATCATTATGGCACCTACACTGGCTCCCGAGGAAGCCTCTTACAATGAGAAACCGCTCTAACTTTCAGGAACTTCTTCCTGATGTTTAGATGGAATTTCATTTGAATTAATTTCATCCCATTAGTTCTGATCCGTCCCTCCAGGGCAAGAGAGAACAACTCTGCTGCATCCCTACATAGCACCCTTTTAAATACTTGAAGATGGTTATCAGATCCCCTCTCAGTCGTCTCCTCTCCAAACTAAACAGACCAAGCTCCCCCAACCGTTCTTCACAAGTCTTGGTCTCCAAACCCCTCACCATCTTTGTTGCCCTCCTCTGGACACGCTCCAGTTTGTCTTCATCCCTCTTCAACTGGGATGCCCAAAAGTGAACACAGTACTCCAAGTGAGGCTGAACCAGAGCAGAGTAAAGCGGTACCAGCACGTCCTGTGTTCTGGACATGATACTCTGTTTGATACAGCCCCAAATCCCATTTGCCTTTTTAGCCACCGAGTCACACTGTTGACTCATGTTCAATGTATGGTCTACTAAGACTCCTAGATCCTTTTTGCACTTGCTACTGCCAAGACAGGTCTTCCCCATCCTATATTGGTGTATTTGGTTTTTCCTACCTAAATGCAGAACTTTACATTTGTCCCTATTGAACTTTATTTTATTCAGTTTAGCTCACTTCTTTAGCCTATCAAGGTTATCCTGTATTCTGTTTCTGTCTTTGATTGTGTTTGCTACCCCTCCCAGTTTAGTATCATCTGCAAATTTAATGTATCCCCTCTAAACCCTCATCCAAATCATTTATAAATATGTTGAACAACACAGGACCCAGGACAGTTCCCTGGGGTACTCCATTTGTCACTCTTTTCCAAGAGGATGCTGAACCATTAACAAGTACCCTCTGGGTATGATCTGTCAACCAGTTGTCAATCCACCTGACAGAATTAGGATCCATACAGCATTTTATCAACTTGTCAGCAAGAATATCATATGGAACCTTTTCAAAAGCTTTACTGAAATCCAGATAAACTATGTCCACGGCATCCCCCTGATCCAGCAAGGTAGTCACTTTCTCGAAAAAAGAGATAAGGTTGGGCTGAGATGACTTGTTCTTGCAAAACCCATGCTGAGTCTTAGAAATCACAGTTCCATCTGCTCAAGGACCAAGTGTGTGATGATTTGTTCCAAAGTTTTGTCAGCTACAGATGTCAAACTGATGGGTTGATAGTTACCCAGATCCTCCTTTTTCCCTTTCTTGAAGATGGGGCCATTTGCTCGCCTCCAATCATCTGGCACCTCACCTGTTCTCCAAGACATGTCAAAAATAATGGACAGAGGTTCAGAGATTACATCTGCAAGTTCTTTTAGTACCCTTGGATGCAATTCATCCGGCCCAGAACACTTTGTTTGTGGACTGCCCCATGTTGTGTTATGATTTTGCTACATTGAGCACTATTTCCCTCACAAGAGACTGAAGAGAAGGTATTATAACTGGCATCTTCCGAGACCCATCCTGCTTTTGCGTGGATGCAATAAAGAAAGAGACTTATGTTTTCATAAGAATGGTTAGTGTGTGTGTGTGTGTGTGTGTGTGTATGGGAGAGAGAGAGAGAGAGAGAGATTTCCACTGACTCTACCTTCTTCAGTCATCTGTGCCATATACCCGATGGTCCTCCCTCTGCTTTCTCGAGGAACCAGGTAGGTGGAAGAGGAAAATTTTCATAGCTAATTAGATCCAAGCTATTTTTATTTATTTATTTATTATTTGGTTTTATATACCACCGTTCCCAATTGGGCTCATGGCAATTTACACAATAAAAGAATAAAAAACAGTAGGTTCCATAGATGCCCAAATTAGTTTACTAAAATTATTAAAACTAAGATGGCAACAAACAACTGACTTTATCCTGTTGATCAGCCAGGATCAACAGTCCTACTATCCTACTGATGAGAGTGGGAGCAGATGGAGGCGATGGACATGGGGGATCCCAGATTGAATAATGGGAACCCACCTTGGCCTCAACAATATACCTGGCAGAAGATTTCCGTCTTACAGGCCCTGCGGAAAATTGACAGCTCCGACAGGGCCCTTAGCTTTTCTGGGAGCTCATTCGACCAGATTGGGGCCAGGACTGAAAAGGCCCTGGCCCGGGTCGAGGCCCGGTGAGCTTCCTGAGGGCTCGGGACTACCAGTAAGTTCTTACCCACAAAGCGTAAGGCCCTGCGGGGGGCATACAGCAACAGACGGTCTCTCAGGTAAGTAGGGCCTCTATGAAGCCAGGGCCTCTAATCTTATTGATGCAAGCACACATTTACTGGCGCCTCTCCTCCTCCCGTGCTTCAGCACTGGCTGCTTCAGGTGCGAATGGCCGCTTCAGATACCGAAGCGCCCAACCCTAGTCCCAATACTTCTTTTTAAACCTGATTTTTACATTGATAGACAAATTTAATGCCTGATCACATTGACCTATATTTTAGTTGTTCAATAAAATGAAAAGGGTGAAATGGCAATCTAGTTCTCTAACAGTCAGCCTGCTTTAGCAACATCAAAGTTTAGAGCATCTATGGTTGGTTTTAATCATTATTTGGCATTTATGGTCCATTTGTTTCACTAAACCATGTAGAAGTACTGGTTCATTTATGGTCAGTTTGTTTCACAGAACTGTGAACAGAAATGTATTTTAATTTATTTATATTCTGCTTGGATTACTGAGAACTGTAAAATCAAACAGGTGGAATGGAGAAGGTGTGATGCAGATTTGATTAAACTGTATGATGATAAACAGATTCCAAGTTGCACAAAGGTCTACTAGATTATGACAACCATCCTGTGAAGTAGGTGAGGCTGAGGATGCCAGGAAGGACTTGAACCTGGCTCTCTTAGGTCCAGAGTTACTGTTACACATTTGCTGAGTGAAAGAACAGCCATTGCTAGGTTTTCTGTCCCAATGTGCTGCCCTGCTGTGCTGCAGCTACTCAGCCAGGTGGTTGTCCTGAGGCAAAAGTCAGGCCAGAGTCCAGAGTCCTGTCTGGGAGATCAGGAGCTGAGGGAAACAGTTCACACAGTGGGTGGGGTGCGGAGCAGAATCAATCCAAACTGGGATGGGTCTCAGCCTGGCTGAGGCTAGGCTGTTTGTCATCCACATGAACAGCGCCTCTCCTCCTTGGCAGCTGTGTCTCCCAGTGCCTCCAGGAGCACTTCCACCTCTGGAGTGCCCTCTGGCAGCAAAGCCAATGGTGGTAGGGGCATGACATCACCCCCTGGCCTCCCTCCAGAGGGTCAGGTACTAATGGTTTCTCCCGGTACTAATGGTGAAAATCTGCCATGAGTTCCGGGGTATGGATGTCCATGAATCGTTCCCAGGTGTGGTCATCTGGCCCATACTCCTCCCAGTCCATGAGGTATTGAAGGATGTTGCTGGAACTCTTTGTTGATGTAGGAGCAGGTTGCCCCCAATTCAACTAGGTTGTGGGCTAACAGCCAATATCTCTCTGGGAGCTGTATCTGTACTGGCAGCAGGAGATGATTCAGATGTGAAGTTGGGCCTCTGGTTCCTCTCAGATGGCCAGGCTCATTGCCCACTGGGAGTGGGAGTCTCCTGTCGGCTGCTTGGGAATCTTTTCAGGGCACTGGCTAGCATAGTGACCAGCTCTCCTGCATCAGAGACAAAGGTTTTTCTAGTAACAGTCTGCTTTTTCAGCAGCAGTTAGCCGACGCCAAGCACCACCCAATTACATTGGCTCACCCAAATCAATAGAAGTATTTGACAGGGTTGCTGTTGAGTCAAGTGGCGGGTTCCCTTCCAGGATCCAAATTGCCACCATTCCTCCAGGTTATCAATGCAAAAGCAGGCTCCTGACCCCTGGCACTGGCTCCCCTGGCACTGACCCCTGGCACTGGGAGCCAGTGCCAGGGGTCAGGAGCCTGGAGCGTAGTAAGGAGCCAAAGCCGAGGGTTAAGAACCAGGAGTGTAGTCAGGAGCTAAAGCCAAGGGTCTGGAGCTGGGAAAGTATTCAGGAGCCAAAGCCAATGGTCTGGAGCCAGAAACATAGTCAGTAGTCAGGCCAATGTGAGGAACTGGGAGACAGTCAGGCAGAGCTTTGCCATAGCGAACCAGAGCAGGGAAATTCACACATTACACCCACAGAAGACCTTGTTTCAAGGCCCTCTTGAAATACGCTGGAATGGGGTGAGGCAGCTCTCAGCTGGAGGGCTTGCAGCTGAACCTCATCAGAGGAAGGAGTCATACCTGGCCCCATCTACCTTGATAGGCATGCTGATCTCCTGACAGCTGTCAAGTTGGATCGATGAGATGGCGCTTCTGCTCTGGTGAATGCCTGGGACTCATGGGGGTCTTGGCCTGTTGGTGCCATTTCTGCCATTTTGGTGAGTCCTCAGGGCTAGAGGGGGGTCTTGTCCTGGGGCTTGACATAAACTGGAACATAGGGTTGGGTCCCAGCTTGACTGGGGCTAGACTGCTCGTCATTCAGAAGATCAGATGATGAGCAGTCTGGCCCCAGTCAAGCCGGGACCCAACACACATCCTTCCTCTGATGAGGTTCAGCTTCAAGCCCTCCAGCTGAGGGCTGCCTCACCCCATTCCAGCATATTTCAGGAAGGCCTTGAAACAAGGACTTTTCTGGGTGCAATGTGTGCATTTCCCTGCCCTGGTTTACTATGGCAAAGCTCTGCCTGACTGTCTCCCAGTTCCTGACTTTGGCCTGATTACTGACTATGTTCCTGGCTCTAGAGCAGGGGTAGTCAAACTACGGCCCTCCAGATGTCCATGGACTACAATTCCCAGGAGCCCCCTGCCAGCATTTGCTGGCAGGGGGCTCCTGGGAATTGTAGTCCATGGACATCTGGAGGGCCACAATTTGACTACCCCTGCTCTAGACCATTGGCTTTGGATGCCAGGTTTCCTGGTGCCTCTGGAAGTAGTCCCACTTCCAGAATGCCCTCTGGCCTCAGAGTCACTGGTGGTAGGGTCATGACACCTAATAACTCTTGATGCAGTATGAAATCTCTTTAATTTTTTAAAAAACTTCAGAGTTGAACAGTTTGAAAATGTGTGTTGACTGTTACTTGTTAGAGTAGTAAATATGTTCTGCATGCAAATATCCCTATAATAAATCTAAAACATTTTTGTGTCTTTATTATTAAGTGTAAACATTGCAGTTCTATATAGATACATAACGAGCTGCTCTCCCCTGCACTAAACTGCCTTCTTAAAAAAAATCCCGCTCTATGACATAAAACTTCTGGTTACAGGCCTGATGTTTAGCTTGCAGAGGGTCCATTCTGTATACACTATTGAAACTGTGCCTGACATTTTCCTGAGAAGCAGTTTTCCTGGGAGAATCTTTTCCTGGGAGAATCTTCTTGGCATAACTTGAACTCTCAAAGTCTGCACATAATTTGGAGAGCGTGTAGAAGAGAATCAGAGGGAGGCCTCCTGTGATATTGAAGGCTGCAGTTTGCACAGGGAAAGTGCTATATTCTTGGACCTGCCCTAGAAAGCATTTTCCTAGCGGCACCATCTCTGGAGGGCTCTAAATCAGTGCCTCTGTCTAATCCTCATCAAACCTGGAAAACAGCTAGAAATTCACTGTGAATTGGGTGCATCTAGCAAGCTTGGGGGGGGGGGAGCAGGTTTGAACTACATCACGAACTCCATAAACCAGTTAGATTTATATGAAGCCTTTTGAGTTCATGATGGTTTGGGGTTCAGCTTGTGGGTCCACCACAATTGTCCTGAACCACATTTTCCCAGTTCTTGCCCATCACCTTTATTTATGGCTTGGAGACCCCATTTTAACCATAAGCTATCATTCTCAGAGTTATAGGACATATTATTAAGCTTAATGAGGACCACAGAATGATACACAGGTCAGGATGGGCAAGTTTCATGTATGTAATTAAATTCTAGCCTCTTTATTGAAGGAAGGAAAATAGAAATCCAGTGACACTTTAAAGATTAGCAACATTTCTTACAGCATTATTCTAGGGTTAAGTATTCTGGGGTTGCTGCCATTAAAGAAATTGGGTATCCTAGGAGAGTAGTTATTTTATCAGTGTCCTAATTTATGGAGTACCGCCCAGAGCTGCAAAGAAATGGGCGGTATAGAAATCTAAATAAATACCGTATTTGCTGGCGTATAAGACGACTGGGCGTATAAGACGACCCCCCAACATTTCCACTCAAAATACAGTACTATGGGCCACTATGGGCAGCTATGTCTATCCCAACTGAAGTGCACCCGACGTATAGGACGACCCCCCCACTTGGAGGCATGTTTTTCAGGGGGGGGGAGTAGTCTTATACGCCAGCAAATACTGTAAATAAATAAATAAATAATAAAATATAGAGAGTAAGTGTTGATGGTTAGGGCTGCTTGAAAAAGGTTTGCCAAATCTCTAGAGATTTCTGAACCCAGTGCTGGCAACCCAAGCTTTAAAGAAGACTTCTTTCCTACTGGATTGTTGGGATAGGTAGACTTTTTTGAAGTTTACCTAACTAGGAACCACCTAGTAAGAAGAGCATTGGGCAGGACAAAAATATATTAGTGAAATAGAGAAAAGCTTTGTTTCTGAATACTCAAATGTCTATGTACAGGGGTAGCAGCTTAGTGCTAGAGGATCTACTTGACATGCTGAAGGTTCCAGCTTTTATACCTGAAGAAGAGTTGGTTCTTATATGCTGCTGTTCTCTACCTGGAGTCTCAAAGTGGCTTACAATTGCCTTCCCTTTCCTCTCCTCACAACAGACACCCTGTGAGGTGGGTGAGGCTGAGACAGCCCTGATATTACTGTTCGGTCAGGACAGCTTTATTTATTTCTCTTAACCTCAACTGGAAATCAGAAAGCATGGCATTTCCAAAGCTCAGCTTCAGTTGTGGTTGTCAGGTTTCCAAATGAAGATGCCTTAGACTGAATCATACGATTGGTCCACCAAGGTCAATATTGTCAACTCTTACTGACAGCAGTTCTCCAGAGTCTCAGGCTGAATTCTTTCACATCATATTCCACCAGATCTTTTTAACTGGAGTTCCAGGCTGATATTGTGAGAGCCATCTTGGTGTAGGGATTAGGAGTGATGACTTCTAATCTGGCAAAGCCAGGTTTGATTCCCCACTCCCCCACATGCAGCCAGCACTATTTATTTATTGATTATATAGTTAGCAAAATGCTTTAGCATTCTTACCTGAATAATTTCCCACACATTCATATCATACTGAAAGTTAAAACACTGAAGTATTATCAGAAAATCTCCCTAGTTGCTTTCAAATTACTGGCTTTGATTACCAGCTTCGTCCAATAGGAAGATGGTGCCTATTCATTTTTATTACCAAAACCACAATGAGGAAAACAGATCTCAGAAATCTATTTGAAGATCTGTAATTTCATTTTTGACTGCCAGACACTTGAAATAATCTTTTTCTATAAAATGTAAAGAATTGTTGCCAGATTTCCAAAGATGTTTTGTAAAATGCTCACTTGTGTATGTGTGTGGGGATTTTTATTAGCCCTACTACATTAGAACCCATCTAGTTAGTTGCTGAAGTTGCCATATGTACAGGTGGACATTTTCCCCCAAAGCTGTTCCTGGGATTTTATTACCATTAATCTTTTCTGAGGGTGTGTATAATTTATCTCACAAGCCATCAGAATTCCCAGAGGGTAAATTACTCTAGAGTCTTGGTGCCCTCATACTGTATCAAATTGACCTGCTTCTTGTTTGCCATTTTTGTGTACTACATTGCTTATTTAACAAGAAACAGAATGATTGTGATTCTGAGAAGGTCCTTTGATAGTAGTTTTGACACTCTGCCTGAATAATGACCCTCATTATGGTGCCCATGACAGGCTCTGAAAGTCCTGATTTATGAATACATCACAGGAATCTGCATTAGGTCTCCCCCTTCTCACTTCCTCTTGATATTGGATGAGATAGAGCCAAAGCTCTTTGAAATACACTGGAAATGAGATAATTGCATGATTATGACAATTCAAATCCCCCCCTTTTTGGACTATGCCATTTAATTTTTATTATTTCCAGGATTATTAGGAATATTTGGCTAACTGTTTGTTAGGAAAATCTGTTTAATGTAGGATAGGCAGGCTAATCTTACCAGACAATAAGGTGGAAGTTGTAAACACTTTGAGTGGCTAGAAATCTGATGCTTGCAGCAGCAAGTACTCTTTAACCATTGATGCCACAAAGAGCCATGGAATCTAGCTTAATTAAGGGTTCAGAATCACTTTTCTTAGTTGTGGATTGTTACACAAATTTTGTACACTTTTTGTGATTATATTTGTGGATTTATTATTTCCTACATAGTTCATAGTTATTTAAACAAATGCAACTACTCTTGTTAGTTCACTATGCTGTATAATTTTGATTTTTGTATAAAAGGGTTATAAGAATGTGTCTAGAAGAATCACATGCCTGTTAATCATTTTCCAAACGCATTAAATAAATAAATAGAGAGAGGCTTTAATTTTGCCAGTGAGAAGATTTAAGAAGGAATTAGCAGAAAATTATTTTCATTATTGTTATCCTTCAGGTTATATTAATGACAGTTGGAATAAATAACATTATACAATCTACACACACACACACACACATATCTTGAAACTGTTTGATTTTAATCCCAATTGTTGCCATCACACAGAAAACAGGAAATTGTTTCTGTGTCGTGCCAGAAGGGCTGAAAGACGTGAAAGTTGGAGTGAAACAGGTCCTTTTGAACAAGGTCTAGCACACTCCCAATTTGTCCCAGGTCATTGCCATTATATAATATCTGTAATTTCAGAACTTCTTTCTTTCATGACTCCTGAAGTTACATTCATGGGGTGGTATGCATACAAGCACATTTTTGTTGTTGCCTGTATCGATCCCAGAGAATGATGGCTGGGCTCCTTGTACAAGATACCAGATGTACATCATCTGCAGTCACATAACTCCTGTAGCCACATGATTCCTGCACCTGACATGGATGATTTCTACAGCAACCACCAGAAATGGACTACACGTTTTAAAATTATTGTGCACATAAGAATGCCATGTTTGCAAGTAACATAAATTGCATGTGAGCAACTAATAGATGCAGCAAAAAACAAATGAAGAAGAGCTGGTTCTTATATACCACTTTTCTCCACCTGAAGGAGTCTCACACAATACAAGTGGCTCACAATCGCCTTCCCTTTGCTCTCCCCACAACAGACACCCTGTGAGGTAGGTGAGGCTGAGAGAGCTCTGAGATTACTGCTTGGTCAGAACAGTGTTATTAGTACTGTGGTGAGCCATAATTACTACTTTAAACTGCTCACAGAACTTCCATGGACAATTAAAAAAAATCTCATGCACTAACAACTTTGGACACAACCTTCAAATAAAGATCTATATGGACCATTAGTGGTAAACAACTTGTTATCATGTGTGTGTGTGGGGGGAGGGAAGGCAAAACTTCCACCTACATATCATTTATTGCTGTAGTGGGAGTCCCCATCCTTTTTGAACCCAGGGGCACCTTTGGAATTCTGATGCAGATTAGTCTGCTTCAGGAGGCAGAGTCATATAGTTATAGAAGAATCCTGAACACAAGGGTGAAGAGAGGTAATTATAAAAAACAGGAAAGAGAAGCAAGAGAGAATAAAACCAATACTAAGATGGCAACTGCTACTGAAGCACTATTTAAATCTGTACAGCTAATCAGATCTCCACTGGCTGATCAAAAGTCTTGCTGGGCAAGATCCCTACCTGGGCCTATCAACTTTCTGAAAACAGTTGACCAGCACCAGAAATCCTGTCAGCAAGATCCTTGGCACCGCCTGCCCACCCCACCCCCTAGAAACCATAATGGGGACCCTTGTACTATAAACTCACATACACAATACAATCCTAAGCACTCTTATTTATTCTTCAGCCTTTAATTCCATCCTGTCTCAACTTACTCAGGGTAGATCATAACATTCAGGGTAGATCACATGGCAGTTGGGCTGGGGCGGGTTGGCCATTCTCATGCTATTCTACCTGTCAGCCACATTTGATGTGGTTGACCACAAGCTCTTGGTACACCGCCTTGCTGATACTGGGACTGGAGGGGTGGCTTTTAAGTGGCTAACCTCCTTTCCAAAGAACAGGTCACAGATAGTCGCTGTGGGGGAAGATTTATCCAATTCCTTTGCACTCCCATATGGGGTGCCACAGGGAGCAGTGCTCTCCCCTACATTATTTAACATCTATACGTGCCCTCTGGCCCAGCTCGTATGGAGTTATTGGCTTGGCCATCATCAGTACACTAATGATACCCAGCTCTATCTCTTGATGGATGGCCGATCAGATCTCCCCCCGAGAAAGATTTGCCAGCTGTTTGGAAGCAGTGGTTGGATGGATCAGGAGGAGCCACCTGAAACTCATCTCCAAGATAAAGATCCTTTGGCTGGACCAAAGGGTGCAGGAACAGAAAGCACGTCTTCCCTGCTTGAACGGGGTGCAACTGTCATTTGTGTACCAAGCCAGAAATTTGGGAGTGATTCCGGATGCTTCACTTTCCATGGAGGCCCAGGTCACCAAGGTAGCCCAGATGGAATTTTTCCATCTACACCAAGCTCGGCTACTAGTGCTCTACCTGCCCCTGGAACACCTGGCTACTGTGATCCATGCAATGGTCGCTTCTAGGTTAGACTTCTTTAACACCCTATGCGAGCCTACCCTTGTCCTGCATACTTGAGGGACTGCCTACCTCCTTATGCCCCCTGCAGGGCACTTCGCAGGGTACTTCAGGTAAGAATCTGCTGATGATCCCAGGGCCCTGGGAGGCATAACTGGCCTCGACAAGGGCCTGGGCCTTTTCGGTCCTGGACCCTACCTGGTGGAATGAGCTCCCTGAAGAGCTGTGGGCCCTGTTCGAGCTCTCTGAGTTTTTCAGGGCCTGCAAAACGGAGCTCTTCCTCCAGGAGTTTGTCTGAGGCTGGGTGGTGGCCCGGGGGCTAAGACTGGGCACCCTCTCCCCTAGGGACAGAGGCCAGTATTAGACTGGCTTAGATTCCCAGATTGATCTATCCTATGGCCAATTATCCATCTGCCTACCTTTTTGCCTATCCAGTGGCCCTGTGTGGGAACAGTTGTTAATTATTATGCCACCATTGATGTGCATTATTGTTCTATGGAGGTTTTAATGGGAATGTTAATGGTTTTAATGTATTGATTTGTACTTGAAACACTGTAAACACTGTGTATGAAGCTTTGCTGTATCATCTTTGATTGGCTATAGATCACCATGACAGTGCATTCCCTGTTATCCTTGATGACCTGATTCATATAATGAAGGTGGGGGGGGGAAAGCCTTATTTGGCAATAGCACAAGTGGGGGCAACAGCTGCAATCAGAAGAAGAAGAAGAAGAGTTGGTTCTTATATGCCGCTTTTCCCTACCTGAAGGAGGCTCAAAGCGGCTTACAGTCGCCTTCCCATTCCTCTCCCCACAACAGACACCCTGTGGGGTGGGTGAGGCTGAGGAAGCGCTGATATCACTGCCCGGTCAGAGCAGTTTTATCAGTGCCATGGCGAGCCCAAGGTCACCCAGCTGGTTGCATGTGGGGGAGCGCAGAATCGAACCTGGCATGCCAGATTAGAAGTCGGCACTCCTAACCACTACACCAAAATGGCTCTCAGTACTGTTCATAAGGGTCTGCAGCTGTTGCCCCCACTTGTGCTATTGCCAAGTAAGGCTTTTACAGTGTTTCACAAATCTTAAGAGGAACAATGGATAAAGATGGCAGTTTACTTTACAAAGCCAAATCTGTAACAGTAATAATGCTAGGGTGGTGTGTGGATGAGGTAGTCAGTAAAACCTTCTCCGATTGACCCTCAGTGTTGGACATGCATCTAATAGGAAGAAGACACTCCCCCACTGAGAGCTAATCCTGAGTCCTCCCTGTACCTATCCTCCTCCTCCAAAGTGCTGTCTCTAGGCACTTTGGAGGAGGAAGCGCCAGCAAAAAATAACCCCAGGAGAAGGGGAGGCTGGCTGCAGTGGCCCAGGCAGCCTCCCAACCCTCCTACTTGCAGGGGAGTGAGAGGAGGCCAGCCATGCTCTGCACAGTGCTGGCACTCACAGATCTCCTGCTTGCCGAGGAGTGAGAGTGAAGCAGAAATCCAGTGGCCCCTTCAAGAATAACGTTATTTATTGCAGCATGTGAATTCATGAACCAGAGCCAGAGCCTACTTCCCCAGATGCAACTGAAAGAAAGAAAATAATTTCTCTTATTTTTTATGCAGAAATGTACAGAAAGGGCGGGGGAAAGGAAGGAGCCGAGCAAAGAGAGGCCTGGTGCCATACATCAGATGGTCTTCTTATGTTAGAAAGCTAATGGATGATGAGAGGTCAGAGTTTCTAGACCCTCATGTAGTGAAGATAAACATATAATAAAGTAAGGAAAAACAAATTAATAAAGGAAGAAGTGCTCTGAAAATAAAGGATTATGACATGATTATGTTAAGTACAGTCTATTAACATTTCTAAAAAGTGGGTAATGTTGGGTTATTAGAAAATATTATTAACAGGGAAACCCAGTTTGGTTTAACCTAGGAGGACTGAAAGTGTTTAATTTCTTGATGGGCTCTAATTCAGCTATTTCCATTTCTGAAACAACTAAAGAGGAAACAAAGTAACACATCTTTTATACACAAGCTAGGAACCTAAAAGGTTCAGAAGCAGCATGAGAATACACTCAGGCTCAGAGAGGACTACTATAAAGGTGGCTCTTTGAATAATAAATATTCTAATTTGGGGGCTCCAAGAGTATATTTGGATACTTTTCATTAGTGTGGGAGCTTCTCCATTCATATTGTTCACCACATTATAGTCCCCATTATTACATCACATGATGTAATATTAGACCACTGAAGAAGACCCCAACAGAGGTTGAAACACGTTTGGTTTTCTGGTATCTTGTCATTTATCCATGTGCCAAAATGTTTTGGGTTTGTGCAAAAGTGCATGATATATGCTGATGTTTTTAAGTTTCATATGTGCATATGTATTGAAATAAATATTTGCATTTTAATATTTAATACACATTCTGCTGCTGCTCAACCTTTTAAGTTCCTAACCATTTCTGATTTATGACAGCAGATTTCTCTGTGTTCCACTCCACCTTTCCCTTAAGCATATAAATGAGCCCCGCCCATTTCACTGCATCTAAGGAAGGGAGCTCCGACTAAGGGAAGTTCTTGCTAAAATAAATACTGTTTTGTTTTGCTGCAACTAACACAGCGACCCCGATGGAATTCTTAAAGTGAAGAGTGCCACCTACTGAATTGCTTCTCCTTTGGCAAAGTGCTGGCAGAGCTCATCAGTGCTATTTTATGTGCAGGGGGAGGGTGTCATAATGTACAACCATGTGAAAATACATTGACATGTCGCTAAAATGTGATTGTTGATTTTCTGTTCCATTTCTAAAACTATCTTTAAGATGGAGTCCTTCCAAGTAACACCACAGTAAAACTTCCATTCTTCCTTATCAGGACTGCTATCCCCCTTCTATAAGTGACTCTGGGGATTTAAATTGCTTTCAAGATACCTTCTTGAGTTAATTGTAAATTATGTCTAGAAATGATAAGGGTCATCCATGTCACAGGCAGCTCAGGCAATTATAGTGTATTAAGATGGTTTTGAAATTTATAATCAAAGTGATTCCATCTCATTCGTGTTTGGGTTTCATATAGTTATAGCTGATCAAAAACATGACCTTTGGGGGGGAAAGTCTTCATATATTTGGGCAATGGCAGAGTTTTTGAATTCCTAGTTCATTGATGAACTTTTGGGAATGTGAGTGCTTTAAAAAAAATTGCAGTTTTTGTGGTATAGGTGTGTTGAGTGGTCCTATCTGTGAAAACATTAAACGGGGGTGGGGGAGGAGAGGAAAAGCTGGTGACCCATTTCAGAAAGATACTCAAAGATGATTGTTTGCTTTGTTGCATCCATGCTTGGTAAAACCAGCACCAGAAGAGTACTGTAGTTCTATAAAAAGTATTTGAGAGCATAACAAAACCTTCTAGACTTTAATAACTATACATGACAGATCTGTCCTCTCTGGCAAGGTTAACTGTTTCTCCCAAGGAGTTAAGTGGCATATAAACTATTGTTCACACCATTTGTGCTAACAGCCTAGCATGACCTCAAATAGTGTAGTGGTCATAGAAGGTATCCAGTACAATACATTTATCAACAAAGGAAAAAGGACCACAGGGGCAGAGCTGACTTTAAGTATATTAGGGATCTATAAGGATAAATGCCTAGGCTCTCTCCACAGCAAAAAGTAATTACTGAACCATTGTTTCTATAGTGTTAATATTTTTTTCATAGTTCTTTAGAAATATAAGCTATTTAGTTCCTGGGCTGACATTTGTACTGCATTATATTTCATACAATGCATCTACCCTAAAGTGTAGAGCAATCAAAGAGCTGTGAGATCATTTGGCTTTTATAGGAAATCATCAATAGAAATAAAATGGAGGGGGCAGAATAGCTTAAGATCGGTACTTATTATTAATATAGCTAAATGATCTAATTAACAATAGCCTGAATGGCTGAATTTTTAAGGAGTTTAATGTTTTAAAAACAGCATGCTGCATTTTCGGTATGCATAATTCTACACACATATCCACCTATACATGCACACAAACCTACATTTGTGGGGGAAATTCAATTTCTTCTCAGTCTTTCTCATATGCAACAGTGTCAAGATCTTCTTTACTTGTACACATATATTGCTAAATTATTGATTAGTGGGAGTAGTAAGATAGGTAGGAGAATTCTTGATTGATCAGCTGGATTCAATTCAGTATTCCAAAAAATATCTGGTTTGAAGAAGGGGAAAGAACTGAGTCCCACAGTAGAATATATCTGGAATGTACTTGGGCAGAATTTGGAATAAACTTTGCATTAATTCAAAGAGACTAAAACATTTTTTACTTATTTCTTTTCATGTAATCTTTAACACTTTGCTCTATCTAATATTTGGGACAACAAAATCAGAGTCTAGTGGCACCTTTAAGACCAACAAAGATTTATTCAAGGCATGAGCTTTCGAATGCATGCACTCTTTCTCATACTATGAACTACCATCATGACTTCAGACCAACACAGCTATCCACTTGAATCTAATATTTGGAAGACTGCTTCCTGGACAGAGATTGTCTGGGGCCTGTCCAGCCTGTTGGGACTCTGCTTCTGGTCCTGTGGGCCACTGATTGGCCCTCCCCCCCTTAGGCCTGCCCTCCACAAACTCGCCACCACCAGTTGCCCTCATTTGGCACCTGGATGTCGCCCTGCACAGAGGTTTACGTCACCTCCGAGGAACGGGCGGAGGGCGAGGGGCTGCCAGGTGTCATGAGGATCCTGAGGCTTTGGAGGCCATTGCCAGCCTCTCTCCACTGGGGGGAGGAAGAGCAGCCTGCCTGGCTCCAGTGCCCCCCATGGATGTGCAAACTATGATGTGCAAACTTCCTTCCTTCCTTCCTTCCTTCCTTCCTTCCTTCCTTCCTTCCTTCCTTCCTTCCTTCCTTCCTCCCTCCCTCCCTCCCTCCCTCCCTCCCTACTTTTCCGGGAAAGAGCTGCCTCAGAAGCCCGGTGCATGTGATGTGGTTGCTGTGGCTGAGCTCCCTTTTTCCTTCCTTCTTTTCTTCCTTCCTTCCTCCTTCCCTTCCTCCTTTCTGCCCCTTCCCTGACTACCTTCCTTCACTCTTTTCTGCCCCTCTCCCTCCCTCCCTTTCTTCTTTCCTTCCTCCATTCCTGCCTTCCTTCCTTCTTTGCCTCCTTCCTTTCCCCCTCTTTCCCTTTCTTTTCCTCCCTCCCTCCTTCCTTCATTCCTTTCTCCCTCCCTCCCTCCCTCCCTCCCTTGCTTCCTTCCTCTGTCCCTTGCCCTACCGGGAAATCCTAGCACCTGTTGTATTCTACAATTCAATGTGCTTTCATTCCATTAAAAAACATAAATCTTAGTAAAACAACAGAATAGTGATCTTTTAAAGTCCAAACAATTAACTTTCCCCTCCTTCACAGCCTGCCACTTCCAAAGTCTATCTTTTCCTTGTTGGTGGTGAATTAATAAGTTTCCAGATGTACATTCTGTGCACCAGCTTCCAAAATGGAGGTCCCAATTGAACTCCCCACTAGGCAACACAGCTTTGTTAATAATAATAAAATAATAATTATTATTACTAATACTAAAATTACAAAATTTATAATTACAAGTCTCCCTGTCATACCAGTTTTCATACATAAATTATAGTTATCTTAAATAATGTATTAAGAGCCTATGATTAAAGTTTAAGTTCCCCAGCAGAGCAGTCTTACTTCCCTCTTCTCTGTTCCACAACTTCTGCACCCTTCTGCATCTACAGTTCCCACCCCTTCCTGGCTCATTCCTGGTTACAAGAAGATGATGCTCCCTGTTTGATGGATGCACTTTTGTTATTGGGCTTATACAATTCCTTGTGTGAAATTAAAATTCAAACTCAGAGCTGTCCACAGGCATCTGCTTCAGTTTCCTCACACTGGCAACATTATTTTAAACATCATTATATTAACAGCAATTCTTCTGAAAAGGTCACCAACCTTTTCTTGAACAACAGCTACCTTTAAGTAATGAAAAATATTTTAGGCTGCTCCATCCACCAATATATTAGTGGGCTTTGTTCAATTCCAGGATTACAGTGTCCTAGCCTGGATGGCCCAAGCTAGCCTGATCTTTTTCCTCTTAATAAAACAGTAAGGGGTGTTGGGGTGGGCTCAGTCCGTGATGGGGAGGGGCAACAATTGGTCCCATGGCCCTGGACTGACAAGCGGACAGACCAGAGTTCCAGGGCAATCAGGAGACATCGCTGCCAGTCTGCTGCTGACCACCGCAGGGAGAAGAGGTCCGTAGGGCTGCCAAGGGGGGTGAGAATGGAGACTTGGACACGCTGTGCCAGCCCTTTTTGCCCCAAGTTTGTCCTAACTGTCAAGTCCAATGGCAAATTGCCTCAGAACCCC
The DNA here is from genome assembly GCF_049243985.1 of Paroedura picta. NCBI lineage: Eukaryota > Metazoa > Chordata > Lepidosauria > Squamata > Gekkonidae > Paroedura > Paroedura picta. The sequence continues at coordinate 71,259,652 of NC_135373.1, read as the reverse complement.
GACAGAGCTGGCAGGAGGCTGCAGAGTGCTCCCCCTCCCCCCCTTCAGACCTGCTGCGAAGGTGCCTCTGACAGGCCCTGACTGAGGGAAGGAGGCCTTTCCAAGAGCAACGCAGAGGAGCATGAGGACCTTCCTTTTGAGGTGGGGACTTTCCCCTTCTGCCAAACAGCTGGCTGACAGGGAGGCTACAGAAAAGCCCCTTCTCACCTAAAATACTGCTCTGGACAGGGGTTAGACACAGCCAAGCCAGGTGTCTTTCTTCTTTGCAACTCTGCAGATGAAACTGTTTTTTTTGTCTCCTGTTTCATCTGCACTACAACCCTGTGCAGTGGGCCTTAAGTCTTTCAATTCAACAACCTGTGTGGGAGGCCTTAAATGTTACTTCTTTACCACAACCCTGTCCAAAGTAGCCCTTTCTGCCTGGGGAGCTGATCTTTATACTCTGCTGGTGAGCTGTAATTCCAGGAGCTCTCCAGGCTCCACCTGGAGGTTAGCTACCCCTGGGTTGGAAATATTCCTTGAGGTTTGGATGTGGGACTTCAAAATCGTACAATGCCTCAGAGTTCAGCCTTCAAAGAAGCTATTTTTGCCTGCAGTTGGGAGGGAGTGGTGCAGGTGTGTCCCTCCTGGGCTACGGGCTATGTCCAGCCCTTACCAGCAACTGTTTGTATTCTGGGGTGCAAACAGGCAGACCAGCATCAGTCCTGTGAGTCTGGAAAATGCAGGAAGATCTAAATAAATACTTACAGCCTGAAACTGTAAATAGTGAGAGCGAGAGAAGATTATTGGAAAATGCTTTGAGACACCTTAGGCCTGCTGGGTCACTGCGGCCCATTCCCAGTTCTCTCAGACCTCTCACAGCCCCACATACCTCACAGGTTGACTATTGTGGGGAGACGAATGGAAAAGGTGTGTGTAAACTGCTTTGAGACACCTTTGGGTAGTAAACAACAGGGTACAAAAATCCGTTCTTCTTCTAAGGAGCAACCACGAAAGAAGCATGTGGGCACATAACGTTTTATCAACAGTGAAAAAATGGAGAAGACGGTTGGACACCTGTGTACTGTGACTACTCCATGTGTATTAGGGCAGAGGGGCATTTCGGTGAATGTGGCCTAATTCATACAAGAAGAGAAATGATGCAGAACTGGGGGGAATTGGTTGCCATGTAATCTTCCCCTAAGAAGAGTCTCCAATCTGATTTTCCCTTCACATATCTGAAGACATGGCTCTGGAAAGCTAATCTGTAACCACTATGCCACAATTCCCAAAGGTCAGTCTTCTCCCACACTCAACGAAGATTCCAAACCACAGGTTCTTGACACCCATATCTCCACACCCATGCCCTCATTTGCCACTACGCCACCACAACCTCCCACACAACTCACACATTCAACCCCATGCCCTTACAGACTGGACAACTCCTCCCCTTCCTCTTCCCACTGCCAAGCTCTAGCGCCCGTTGTATTCTTGGATACAACAGGCTTTGCCCCTAGTTTCATCATATTTCTGAAGCTAAGCAGGGGTGTTCATGGTTAATATTTGAATGGGAGACAGCCAAAGAGCTCCAGGACTGCTATATAGAGGCAGGCAATGGCAAACCACCTCTGTTTATCTCTTGCCTTGAAAGCCTCCATGAGGGGTTGCCATAAGTCAGCTGTGACTTAGCAGCATTTTCCACCATTAGAAAAAGAGCATTTAATCTGCTTTCAGTTTTAGCATACCTTTGTCTAACTTTTGATACTATTGCTTAAAATATACTACATATTCACAGAAAAACATGTGAAGGGTTTCTTTTTCTTTTGAATCCTCTGACAACTTATGTTAATTGTCTGTAACAGCATGTTCCATGAGTTAAAAAGCAACTTCAAATAATGCTATTGTTCCACTTGATCATATTCCTTCATGAGACTTGCAATCTTCAGTAACATTCTACATCTATGGAAACTTCTCATTGCTTTCTTTTCTATTTAATATATATATTCTTCCTTTACTGCCTTATTAATATTCTAGCTTTATTAACATTCTCATTGTCCATGTGGTCGCGATGGGTCGGACACGACTTCGCACCTAACAACAACAACATTAATATTCTAGCATTAACAGCCTTCTGATTTTTTCACCATACAGAAATGGGCAAATGAGAACAAGATGCAATTTAATAAAGATAAGTGTAAAGTTCTGCATCTGGGTCAGAAAAATGAAAAGCATGCCTACTGGATGGGGAATACGCTTCTAGGTAGCACTGTGTGTGAACGAGACCTTGGGGTACTTGTGGATTGTAAACTAAACATGAGCAGGCAGTGTGATGCAGCGGTAAAAAAGGCAAATGCCATTTTGGGCTGTATCAACAGAGGCATCACATCAAAATCACAAGATGTCATAGTCCCATTGTATACGGCACTGGTCAGACCACACCTGGAGTACTGTGTGCAGTTCTGGAGGCCTCACTTCAAGAAGGACATCGATAAAATTGAAAGGGTACAGAGGAGAGCGACGAAGATGATCTGGGGCCAAGGGACCAAGCCCTATGAAGATAGGTTGAGGGACTTGGGAATGTTCAGCCTGGAGAAAAGGAGGTTGAGAGGGGACATGATAGCCCTCTTTAAGTATTTGAAAGGTTGTCACTTGGAGGAGGGCAGGATGCTGTTTCTGCTGGCTGCAGAGGAGAGGACACGCAGTAATGGGTTTAAACTTCAAGTACAACGATATAGGCTAGATATCAGGAAAAAGTTTTTCACAGTCAGAGTAGTTCAGCAGTGGAATAGGCTGCCTAAGGAGGTGGTGAGCGCCCCCTCACTGGAAGTCTTCAAGCAAAGGTTGGATACACACTTTTCTTGGATGCTTTAGGATGCTTAGGGCTAATCCTGCGTTGAGCAGGGGGTTGGACTAGATGGCCTGTATGGCCCCTTCCAACTCTATGATTCTATGATTCTATGATTCTAATACTTTTTGGGGTTTGCCCTCACTTGTGCACCATTTTCATTATCTATCTCCTCCTGTGTAAAACTTTGCTACAAGTCCTCTTTTTTTAAAAAAAGAAAAGGATATCTCATAACAATCATCATTATCTCCATGGTATTTGTGCATATAATTTTTAAATCAAAAAGTCTAGCAAAACACAGCATTGACATCTGCCCTAAAAGGATTACACATTTGAATAACACCTAAGATATTAACATTTGATCAGAACCAACCAGTAAGCCCACCTCCCTCCTCCTCCTTTCTGAGTTTCATATATAGCAGACAATGAAATAATGTTACTGTCTCAGGGCCAAATTTTCTTCCGTTTTTCCAGCATCCATTACCTTCTGTTGTAATTACAATATATTTTAAAGTATTAGGAGTACATCAGTGACTTTTTTTTAAACTGAACTTTCTCAAAGAAACTTTTTAAGACCCAAGGGTCATATTCTGCAAGTTTTTTTTTAATGTGCTCAAGTACAGAAATTTATACAGACCACAGTAACCCTAGAATACCTACATATACTTACAGCCTTGTCTAGCAAGACAGCCATTCTAGAAGCAGAGTTTTGTACATATAATGGAACCAATAGAAATGTACGCCTATCTACACCATGGTCTTATGCAGATTCAGTTGGACTGACTGGCTATGCATTTTGAAAAAAAACATAGATGCGTTTATCAAGGTAGGGCTATTCTGCAGTACCTGTGATAGAGAAAAAATCAACCAATTAGCTGGTACACAAATGTAATCTTTGTGGTTATAGTTCTTCCAATTTATTTTGTAGATATTGCCTTCATATCTATGACTAGGGGCAAAGCCCGTTGTCTCCAAGAATACAATGGGCGCTAGAGCTTGGCAGTGGGAAGAGGAAGGGGAGGAGTTGTCCAGTCTGTATGGGCATGGGGTTGTCATGTGTGTTGTGTGGGAGGTTGTGGTGGCATGGTGGCGAATGAGGCCATGGGTGTGGAGATATGGGTGTCAAGAACCTGTGGTGTGGAATGTTCGTTGATTGTGGGAGAGGACTGACCTTTGGGAATTGTGGCATAGTGGTTACAGATGAGCTTTCCAGAGCCATGTCCTCAGATATGTGAAGGGAAAATCAGACTGGAGACTCTTCTTAGGGGAAGATTACATGGCAAGCAATTCCCCCCAGTTCTGCGTCATTTCCCTTCTTGTGTGAATTAGGTCACAGACACCGAAATGCCTCTCTGCCCTAATACACATAGGGTAGTCACAGCACACAGGTATCCACCCTGTTCCTTCTGTCTCCCATATTTTCACTGTTGGTAAAATGTTATGTGCCCACATGCTTCTTTCATGGTTGCTCCTTAGAAGAACGGATTTTTGTACCCTATTGCTTACTACCCAAAGGAGTCTCAAAGCGGTTTACAAACACCTTTTCCATTTGTCTCTCCACAATAGTCAACCTGTGAGGTATGTAGGGTTGTGAGAGATCTGAGAGAACTGGGAATGGGCCACAGTGACCCAGCAGGCCGCAGGTGTCTCAAAGCATTTTCCAATCGTCTTCCCTTTCTCTCCCCATAGCAGACTCCCCATGAGGGAGGTGGGGTAGCAAGCCTCACAGGGAAGCTGGCAACCCTAAGAGGAAGACTGTCTGTGCACAGCAGTCTTGACCTTAGTAAGGTTTTTAATACTGTTTTTTTATTTGCCAGGCCAAGGTTATTTGCCAGTTACCATTTCAGTTACGATGTGTCTCCAGACATTTACTTGTTCTCTATTTAGTTTCAGGCTGTAAATATTTATTTAGATCTTCCTGCACTTTCCAGACTCACAGGACTGATGCTGGTCTGCCTGTCTACGCCCCAGAATACAAACAGTTGCTGATAAGGGCTGACCATAACCCATAGGCCAGGAGGGACACTCCTGCACCACTCCCTACCAACTGCAGGCAAAAATGGGTCATTTGAAAGCTGGACTCTGAGGCATTGTACAGTTTTGAAGTCCCAAACCTCCAGGAATATTTCCAACCCAGGGGTAGCCAACCTACAGGTGTGGCCTGGAGAGCTCCTGGAATTACAGCTTACCTACAGAGTATAAAGATCAGCTCCCCAGGCAGAAAGGGCTACTTTGGACAGGGTTGTGGTAGAGAAGAAACGTTTAAGGCCTCCCACACAGGTTGTTGTTGAATTGAAAGACTTGAGGCCTACTGCACAGGGTTGTTGTGCAGATGAAACAGGAGACAAAAGAGCCAGCTTCCTCTGCAGAATAACCCTGTGCAGTGGCCTCAAATCTGCAGAGAGTTGCAAAGAAGAAAGACACATGGCTTGGCTGTGTCTAACCCCCGGCCAGAGCAGTATTTTAAGTGAGAAGGGGCTTTTCTGTGGCCTCCCTGTCAGCCAACTGTTTGGCAGAAGGGGAAAGTTCCCCACCCTCAGAAGGAAGGCCCTCAGGCTCCCCTGCGTTGTTCTTAGAAAGGCCTCCCCCCCCTCAGTCAGGGCCTGTCAGAGGCTCCTTCGCAGCAGGCCTGAAGGGGGGAGGGGGAGCACTCTGCAGCCTCCTGCCAACTCTGTCAGGGTTCTGAGGCAATTTACAGTTGGACATGACAGTTAGGACAGCCTTGGGGCAAAAAGGGCTGGCACAGCCTCTGTTCTCATTCCCCCTTGGTAGCCCTGCTGACCTTCTCTCCCTTTGGTGGTCAGGAGCAGACTGGCAGCCAGACTGGGCTGGGTGAATGGAATTTTGGTCTGTCCTGGTGAGGGGCCAATAGGAAGGCACTTTGCACGCCTCCCCATTGGCTGCTTGGCCCTGGATGGACACTCGGAGGGCCCAATCAGGAGCCACTTCGCGGCTCCTGATTGGGCCCTCTGAGTTTTTATCCTGGACAGGGCCCGCCCTAACTCCTCCCCAGGTGGCCTTACTCTTTTATTTAATAGGACCCTGTCCTATTTAAAGATGTGCAAACATAAACCAAAACGGGTTCTGGATAAACACAAAATTTGTTCTTTTTCAATTGCCTATTTTCAAAATTGTTTTCTTCCTCAGTGGTGTTTTTTATCATATAAATAGTCCCTCAGGCTCAGTGTTTAATGGAGGTTTCTTTACTGCTCTATGGCTGTGGTTTGAAACTTTGAAAATGGGCTATTGAAAAAGAAACATTTTTGTGTTTATCCGGAACCAATTTTGGTTTATGTTTGCACATCTTCAATATGAAGGCAATAGCTACAAAATAAATGGGAAGAATTATAACCAAAAAGATTACATTTGTGTACCAGCCAATCGGTTGAATTATTGTAGTTTGGATTATTCCATTCAGCCAGCCCTCTTTAGTACCTGTGATAGAGGGCAGATGGATCCATCTGTACATTACAAACTCCTCATATTATTTGGGAAGCAACAGAAGTCTTTTCTATTATGTGTATGATGCAAGTTTTGTGCCTCCTGGATTCACACTGGCTGTTTTCTGTTTGTGATCAAAGCATGCAAGGAGAATTGGTGGTGCAACATAAGTAATATATTTTTTTAAAAAATGGGCCAATAGCAGTTCCATGGAGTGGTCTGAAAACTGCATGGGGAATTGCTAAAGCTGGGATAACAAGCATTTTAAAAGCTGGTGTGTGATTGGGAAACACAAAAATTTCATTGCACTTGTGATCCAAAATCCTCATTTTATTTCCTAAAAAACACAAGGACTTCATAATGGAGCATAATGGAAACTGTAGGCCCATGAGAAAGGCTTACCTATGATTTAGGTTCTGTGCAGAAATTGGCTAGAAGGCCATTATATACTTTTTTGTTCATCTGTAACATGATTTCTGATGCACACATTGTCTTGAAGATCCAGCTTACCTGAATCACAGGACAAAGTTTCTTTAGAGAGTCTGAGTCTATTGAAGTAAGTGGAAGTTTTATTGTGGCAGTGACATTTATATAAGACTAGGAATAAAGCCCGCTGCCGCCAAAATGCAGCGGGCGCTAGCGGGGTGGGTGGCTATAGGGGCAGAAGGAAGGGAGTAAGATGGTCAGGAAGAAAGAGAGGAAGGAAGAAAGGGACGGACAGAGAAAGAGATGAAGGAAGAGGGAGAGAAATGCAGGAAGGAAGGGAGAAAGGAGGGAGGAAGCAGTAGCAGGGCGACAGCATGGGTGGGGTAGTCGAGGGCCGGGTGGGCGGCAGGCATGAGATGGCGGGCCGAGGTGCAGGAAGCCTGCATCGGAGCGTCGGCGGGTGGGTAGTGGGTCGTCTGGGGCCGGGCTCCGCAGGCAGGAGGTGAAGTCAGCTGGGCTCGGGGCCGTGAATCCCCGGCCAGCAGTGGAGTCTCGGACGGACAGGGACGTGGCTGGGCGGCGGGAATGCTGCCAAGTGGAGGCGGAAGGCGAAGGCAGGCTTGGCTGGAGGATGGTTGTATGGGGAGGCATGGGCCTGGCTCGGGGCGCTGTGGGGCCGGAGGCGAAGTTAGGCAGCAGGATGTGAGGGTGGGCAGCGACGTGCCTCGCCGGATGCCAGGCTCGAAATGCTGGCCAGCAGGCGAAGGCAGACTCCGGTGGAGGGTGGGTGGTCCGGGAGACGGGCTGTCAAGCTTCGTGCGAGCCGATTGAGCCCTCTGCTTGTCAGTTGGGGGGCCAGAGCCCAATCGGTGGGCTTGCTCATCACAGACGGACTCCTCCCACAGGGGGCTTAGTCTTTTATTTATACCGCGGAGCGGTTACATATGTATTTGCTAGGTCACATCCTGATTATTTGTTTGCATTTCAGACAAGTTTGATTCCCCAGGGTCCTTCTATGTTTTTTAAATGAAGCACAAAAAAGTATTCGTAGAAATGATACTTTCCTGAAAAAAGATAATGTTGAATTTTTTTCTCTGGCAATATGTATGTTTTAATTGCCAAGAAGAACTTCATTTCTAAAAATTGCTCTGATCAGACATTATTAATATTTATTGATGGGGCTCATAATATCCTTGCACCTTTAAACATTTCTGCAGGTTAAAATGCCAATCATAAGAAGAGTTCCAATCAGATCTGTGTGGGTTACAATAAGCCAAATATTTTCCTAATCACATTTCATGGACACAGCAGTGGCAATCCAGCACTACTATGAAAACATCATTTGAAATATACCTTTTAAAATTTCACGTTTGCTCGATCAAAGCTGTGGGCATGCACCTATCTTAACAGTAAAGTCTGTTTTATGAGGTGGAGTATATTGTAAATAGATTAAAACTCTATTCTTCCTAGCATAATGTTTCAAACACAGCCTACGTTTTTCCAGATTTTGCTACTAACGCAAAGTGAATTGAAAACCAGGCCATAATTTCAACTATTCTGTGCAATTGTATCCTGTCAGCCCCCACTGTTCAATATTCTGAAAGGTCCTCTTGACCCCTTTCGCTTTTATTATGTGCTTTTCACATTTGGAAAGAACTCCCTCCCGTTGCCAAGCAAAAGGTTTGTTTGGCAGGTGAAAGACCCATATGCTAAATTCTGGAATACATTTCCTAAAGGTAGTAGTTAATCCTTGCTATTTTTCTTATCCGGCCCTTTCCTTGGCCTTTTTGGTTGCATTTAACTTTGCTGGTGGCTGCGGAACTGCCCCTAGGGCTGCTGTAGGGGTCAGACTGCTGATGGTCTTCCTTTTCTTCCTACATGCCATTGATGGAGAAAGTAATTCTTACCTCAGAAAGGTGCCATTAAAAACCAAAGCCTTAACTTTCTGAATTTTCCCATTATGCCTCTGGAATTGTCGTATGCATGTGGTAGCATATGTCCCACAGCATTCACTGACTGTGCAAGGAGACTCTTTTAAGAATAATTTCACTTTCTTGTCCCGCAGAATAGAAATACCTTCAAAAGTTTCATGTCAGTCGGCCAACTGAATGCTATTTTTGCTACATCTACTTCCTGTCGCTGCTTTCTCATGTGGATGTTATTTTTATTGACAGGATCCTTGCTGCTGCTGCTTCTTTTTCTTTTAAGAAAGAAATTAAATAGTGAATCAACAATGATGGGCTATTTACTGAAGGCTATTACTTTATTATTTCCCATAATTACAATAATGGTTGCTGATGGAGATTCTAGTTTATGTGAATCATTTTATACTTGTTATTTATTATCCTAACCCTTCAGTTCACAAGATGTATCTTCTCCGTTAATTTTAATTTCAGTGTCTGGCTATTATATTGTACATAATCCTATCAAAGACTGTCCTTCATGCAACATTTTCAGTGATATATTATCACAGAGCCCATTAATGAATGAGCTCCATAACTTCCTAATACTATTTTAGATACTACTTTACTAATTCTCCAAGCTGTGATTCTTTACAGGGTACCTGCATCTGATTCCTATTTAAAAATATGATAGTTTGTTCTGCAAGGAGCATTACATTTTTCAACTTCAGCTTTAGCTCCAGGATGCTAAATACCTTTTTTAAGTCTTTAAAATGCTATATTTTTTTTTTCAAAAGGTTAAAATGTTGCCTTTGCAGAAAGCTTCTGATATGAATTACTTTTCCATATCTTATTTGAATTTGTTTTCAGGAGGGGGAAAATAAATCAAAATTAGATTTCTAACAAAAATAAATGTGCAGTATATATAAAAAGTGCAAATCTTAATAACCACAAATATTTTATTATTAATAATACTATTACTACTAATGCTACTAATAATAATAATTTTCCATCTCACCCTCCCAATATGATTTGTATATCACATATTTAACCAACATCTTCATAATAAGAACTTGTCAGGCAGAAGGGCTTCACCAGTGACGCTACTTTTGCTGCAGAGGAAGGAGGAGGCTAGCACTTGCTTTCTGTTGGACAAGTAGATGGTATATATTAAATGGCAGCCTAATACAGAACAAAGCTGCAGTAAATTTCTACACTACTCTTTACTGAAAACATTCATTAATCTCATTCCTTTGATCAGCATCTCTTTGTGGTGCCTTCTTGCATAGTTGTGTGATCCTCCTTTATCTGGCCAGATCTTTTTTAGTTATGGCAATGATTCTTTAGAATGGCTCCCTTTTTATAAAAGGGGTTGCAGAAGGCTTTTTGATAAGGTTATAAAGTTGGGTTGCTGTGGAAGAACATACTGTTAAAGAGAATGATTCATTGGCTATATGTGTACTGAGTGTATAATGTTGACTTCTGGAATTCAGACACAGTTGCGCCATTATTATTCAGCATTAGTTTACGGCAGGACTAACATTTCATTCCCCATGTTGAGACTGGGGATGCTGCTGCTGTAATAACAGCACCTCAAATGTACACACACAGAAAAATGAAGAAGTCACTAATGGTGACCTTAAAATGAAAAAAGTTGCGTGGGAAAGGTCCTAGTTTAAGATCTTCGGATACAAAATTCAACATGTTCAACATGCAAAAGACGAAGCATACAGTTTCCCATTTCCTAAGTAAACGAAATGTCATTCGAGATTTTAAAATTTGCAGTAGTCATATTTGACTCAGTTACTTCCATGATTTCTTTTACAAAGTAGGAAAACATTTGCCTGTCTTTTGCCTGCACCTTCCATACTGCGAAGGCTAATAGTAAATTTCACTCTAATAGTCTGTACCTTTTCCTGCTTTGCCTCTCTGATGCAATGAGTGTTTCTTGCTGTATGTTTTTGTACAGAGGAGCTTTGCACTTTTCATTAGGGGCAGAGCACCACTATTGACATGCAGAACATAGAATTGACTAATCTTAGGCTGTTGCATAATCTTTGTCATTATATTAAAGCATGCTGACAGTATAGAATTAGAGGCCAATATTAAAATATCCTTATACGGCAACATCAATAGAAAATGTAAATAAGCCTTACGGTTTTTTGGAGGCATATTAAATATACATGCAGCATTCTGTAGCATAGATTAATAGCTCAGGGATGATGCATTGTTATAGAAACATAACTCCTATGATGTATTTCAAGAGTGTAGTCATAGCATCTTGCATAAACAAAATATACCCCGTTGACTAGTTTGTACAAATAGGCCTCATTAATTTTTATATTGAATCTATTTAAGTTTTCCATGTGTAGATTTTAAAGGAAATGAATTACTTATAGTCCAATGAGAAATGGATGTTCAGTTCAGAAAGCTGAATGTGCCAGAATAGGCCGGAATAATCAGTTTATATTACTTAGCCTAACAGTAACTAAATAGTGACAAGCTGGAAAATTAGTAGGGCAGTCCAATGGAGAGTTACCTCAGGTTTTACGAATACTACAAAAATTATATTGTATTGATAGAAAATAATAAAATAGTAACTAGGTAATACATGCAGCAAATGAATAATGTATCCTATACGTAGTGGTATAATCCACAGTACCTTTCCCTTTACAAAGCATCTATTCTGTTACATCAGGGCCCTATTAAGTTTGGAGAAAAACTTTCCTGAACTAGTTTGTGGTAGCGTTCTTGATCTCCTTAAGTATACCATTCCACAAGGAAGGGGACAGAACAGAGAATCACATGTATGGGTAGTTGCTGATCTTGCCTGTTTGCAAGGGTGGCACCTGCAAGAAGCCCTGAGCAGGAGGGCAGAGCTGTCATGGCAGAAAGTAGGAAGAGAGGCAATCTTGCAGCTATGAGAGTCTAAAGTCATGCAGGGCTTTCTATATGATAGGCTATATGGGGGGGGGGCACTTTGGTGTAGTGGTTAAGAGCAGCAGCCTGTAATCTGGAGAACTGGATTTGATTCCCTGGTCCTCCACATGCAGCTAGGTGACTTTTGGCCACACACTCTTAGAGCTTTCTCAAGCCCACCTACTTCACAGTGTGCCTGTTGTGGGGAGAGGAAAGGAAGGCAATTGTAAGCCACTTTAAGATTCTTTTTGGTAGTAAAAAGCAGGATACAAAAAACAGCTTCTTCTTTATCTTGATTTAAACTAGGTAACAGACGAATAGCCAGTGAAGTGACTGTTTTACTGAAGCATGGATCCAGGTGGTTACGTTGGCTGAGTAGGAAGCCATTTTCTAGGCCTGATAAAGTTGAGAGAAATCAGTCAGAATATTAGAAATGTAAAAAGAATGTGCTTAATCCAAAATACAGTACCCTGAGTTCAGATTTACAACTGCATTTGTAACCCTATTAATATAAGACTTCTGCCCAGGATGACACTCCAATTGATAGAGGGAAGATTATGGCTTTCCTAATAGTGAGGAGAACAAGGTCTATATTTAAGTTTGTAGCACAATTGCAAAGATAAAGGGATGGTGGTGGTATGAGCAACAATCAACACATTTCTGTGCAGCATCAGTGCACTGTTTGATCTAAACTTTCCATTCCCTTCCTCCACCTCCCACCCCCAGCATGACAGACTTTCCCAGCAATCTTGTACCTGACAATTCACAGATCATTGTTTGGTCTATGTATCACTATATATGCAATGCTTTTTCTTGACGCTCCTAATGGATAGATTGTCTTGGGTGATATTTCCCATGGATTATCCCAAACTATATTTACCAAATATGTCACTTTTACAAATGTTTAGAAGTGCTTACTGTCTTTTGAAATTTAGAAGCAGCAATAGCTCAAAGGCAAAGCAATGTGATATCTGTCAGAGATATAAAATACCATAATTATGTCTTCAGATGTTCTAATCTATTCATTATTTTCTGGGTCTGAAACAAGACAAGGAAAGCACATTCTGTCATATGTGGCATTTACATCTCTTGTTTGTTTATATTTGTCATCTATATCATGCAGGAGAATAGCTTTTTAAGTGTTACAGCATTTATACTGGATGGTAAAGAGCAAGTATTTATTATGCTACTACACAAGGCATTATTGTGTAATATTAAAACATGTAAAGGTGTTATTGTGGCTACCTAACAGTTAATGTGCCATCAAATAACTCCCATTTAGGGAGATGGCGATCTGGTGGAATATTGTCATCCATGATGGTTCATAGGCACGGACATTGGTATAAATGATGGTGACCACCTTGCAATCTTTATCAAAGTACAAGGTAATCTTCCCCAAAGTGGCCACCTCAGTCTGCACTGCAATAAAAAACTTATCCCTAACAGTAGCATAAAGGATGTGCAATTTTTCGACTAACCTACACCCTCTACAAGTTGGTTGACCCCTTTCACGAAGCTTTTAAGTTAGTTCACCAAAGTCTCACAGAGCTCCCTTTCCAGTGGCCCCTGAGAAAGAGGCTTCTACTGGAAACATGGCAGGCTTTAATCAACACAATGGTATACCATTAGGATCTCCCCCCTCCTCTTATTACCTAAAATATCATAATGACTCCTCTATAGCAAGGTTCTCTGTCTTGGTATTCCTTGTTTCAAATTCCAGTCAGTTCTACAAATGTTCTACTTTGTATCTTAGGTTGAAGCCACATGAATATTAACCATGGCAACAGGCTCAGGGATGTTTATTACTTAGGCAGCCTAAGCACTGGAATTAATGTCTTTGTCACAAAGTTCAATTAAAGATTAAAGGAACACTTGATGAAATATAATGGGTCCAACTGTCTCTTGATACATGTCTTTTGAAGATAACTGAACAACTCCCAACAGAATATTTAGCGCCCCTCCTTCCTCAGTTCCTACCTTGGTGGCAGCATTGTGCATGAGGCCTTTTTTACATAATTTTTAATATATCTGTAAAAAATTACTTACTCTGAGTTGCCTGGTCATATTTGTTTTGGGTTAAATCTGTGCTTGTACATCCCTAAGGAGCATAATTGAAGTCACGGAAGCTGATGGAGTGAATTTGGTGGTTGATAAGTAAGAAGTACTTAGATTTGGGGGCATGTGTAGCCTTTCATGTACAAAGTTCTCATTTTAACATACCCCAGGCTACTGGCTTTCCTGATTTGCAGTTAATTAGGATTCTGATTTGGGTTGAAAAATTCCAATACCTACATGCCTTTCTGTATGCATTTCAGATCATGCTGGTTGAAGCAAATAATTGTAGCTGTAGTCAATAAATCAGTGCATGCTGAAAGAACTACTTGAGGACTCTCTTCCACAAATGCATACCCTCTTTTGACAATAGCAAGTAACTGAATCCTTAGGAATCTAGTTTACAGGAATATCTTTCTGCTGTCACTTAATTATAGATGGAAAATGTAGATATTTCCTATGATTAAAAAAAACTTAATAGTCGATATAGATATTTTAGAAAAGTGTCAAAAATGCCATCCTAAGAATTCAGAGAGACTGTAGTAGGGTTCTGAGTACATCTGCTAAGGACTTCTCTCAATACCTATGTTCAATCTTTATAGGCTTTTTCTGCATATATATGTGTCTAAAGATGTATTGCTTTATATAAAACCAAAAGCTGTGAGAAAGGGGATGGATTAAATTAGTCAGATTATTTTTAACATCTCCTCCCCCCTGCACACACGCAAACACGCGCACACACACACACAGTGCTGAAATTACAGTGACACATAACTCTTACAAGAAGATGGGCTGACCTTGGATTCCAATAGCTATGGAATGCCAACCACACATGAAGATGGGTCATAATCCTGTTTGTAAAGCTATTGCATGAGGTAGATGTGAGATGTGTTCCACTGGAGATGTCTGCAGTATGTTTGTCTTCAGTACATTCACTGCCACAGAATGCATCTACCTCTGTGCTGTTCAATGGGATTTGAAGTACAATGTGTTTATTTCAGTGGGGCACAGTTAAACATCTGCTAATATGTCTATTGAAATCAAGTGCTTATGTTTGTCAATAAGAACAAATGATAGGAGCTACAGAATCTCTGTGGACTCTTTAAAAAACCCTGATGTAATGATTTTATATATAGGCTTTAGTGCAAAAGATAGAATATCAGGTCCTATATCTACTGTACAGTTCTAATGATGCAATAAGCTTAAGGAAGGAAAGGGGGAAAACTCTTAAAAGGAAATATTGTGGTGAAATTTATGGACAACCTACAATATAAAAATCATTTAGTACACAGAAAAAAATGGGAAAACTCTGGCCTTCCCTCATTTCCCAGCATAAATCCTGATTAAGCAGAACTAAAATCTTGCCTCAAAAGCAGAATTCTTTAAAAAAAAGGTCTCTAATTAAAAAAATTAATCCAGATATGAGCTGGTATGATACATTCCTAATCAAACTAAGTATGCACAGAAATGTTCAAGACAGACAGCAAATCTGATGTCTTTCATGTTAAAAATCCTTCTTTCAAAAAAAATTATAGTTATGTTATCAGAGCAACTTTTTTGTAACTAATCTGGTAACAAGACTATATGCAGAGAATCTATCTAGACCAAAGGCTTAAAACAAATAGGGCTGTGACCCACATCTGATTTAGTCTCACTATCCCAATCTTCCTTTTGTGTTTATGGAGAAGAAAGAAGAAGGGAGAGAGTAAAGAAAAATGGCATGGGGAAAAATGCCACCCCCACACCGCAAATCCCTTGATGTATGTTCAGTATGTCAGAGCATGAGGGAGGGGGAGGTATTTAGTCCCTTGTTCTTTGTTTTTAAGTACTAATGACAGGATTATGCCCCTTCCCCCAAAATTGGGCAACTGTTACACCATTCAGATATTTTCCTATGTTTTGAATCTGAGCTCTGTGCAGGGTTAGTTCATACTATAAATGGTGTGAACCGCTGCGAGACCATTGGATAAGTGGCGGTATATAAACAAACAAACAAATATCAAAAACTCATCATCTCAAGCTTTCTCTGTCCCTCTTTTTTAATACAGTTAAAATTCAACTACTCTATAAAAGGTAAAGGTAAAGGTATCCCCTGTGCAAGCACTGGGTCATGTCTGACCCTTGGGGTGACGCCCTCTAGCGTTTTCATGGCAGACTCAATACGGGGTGGTTTGCCAGTGTCTTCCCCAGTCATTACCGTTTACCCCCCAACAGCAAGCTGGGTACTCATTTTACCGACCTCGGAAGGATGGAAGGCTGAGTCAACCTTGAGCCGGCTGCTGGGATTGAACTCCCAACCTCATGGGCAGACAGCTTCAGACAGCATTTCTGCTGCCTTACCACTCTGCGCCACAAGAGGTTCTTCAACTACTCTATAGCATGTGGTAAAAATGGAATGGAGAGCACCACACTTGGCCATGGTTGGCCTTCCTGATGGGATGGCTCAAATCCATATTCACAGATATCCTAGGGACCAAATACCTACAGTCTATGAGAATACATTCATATTTATTTACTACCCATAGACACACAAGTGGTTATAGAAAATTCTCCTTCTTTCCTCAGAACATGCTCCCTGGTTCCTATTTCCAAACTGGACAAGGCCTACATCTACCAAACATCCCTGAAGTCCTAAATCCCAAGTTCTGTGGCTGAGCTCTACTTCCCCGTGTTTTATTTTATCTTATTTTTAGTTTTATTATCTTTATTTTGTCAGGTGTTTTCCGGCTGATAGCCACATGGTTAAGAAGGGAGTTCAAACTGTCACTTGATATTTTGCTCCCTAAATTCTTCTTAAAGTAGGCTTGAGCAAGGCCTACAACTGCTGAAGTCTCTTGCTTGGATAGCTGGGTATAGTCTAGGGGCAGGAGGTGGGTGGGGTGGGGATGCTGTCTTGAACAGGAGATACTATTTCTTTGTATTCATCCCCTCAACATTGAGAGTAACTTTTTATTTGTTTTCTCTTTGCAAGCTCTTTATAGCTTTAAAGTTTTAATTTATAGCTGTATAGTAGAGTTACTACTAGGCATGTGCAAAATTTTAAAAATTAGTATTTTTAGAGTTAGGGTGTATTGGACCTGAAAAATATCGATATATGCTGAAATATTGGTATTGGTCTTCAGATTTGGCAATATTCAGAAATATATTCGGCTTTAATATACCTTATATGGGGCCATTAAAGTCAATAGCAGATCTAGGCTGAATCTACTCAGTAATCTGGTGGGAGGCAGGTTTGAGGTAGGAGCACCAAATATGCCATATTGCTGCTGGAGCCTACCCTAAAAATAACCCCAAAGTTTCAAAAAGATTTGACCAGGGGTCCAATTTCATGAGCACTCAAAGCAGGTGCCCCCATTGTCCATTGTTTCCAATGGGAAAAAATAACTAGGCAGCAGTACAAACCCAGCAGAATGTCCTAGATAATCTATTCAGTGAAAGTGAAGGTGGAGCATTTTTGCATGGTCAACCCAGCAGCAATGTGCACAGCAGAATCAGTACCACTGTGACAGAGCCCAAATAGGACCAATTTCACATTTGAGAATCTGTGAAGTAGAATTCAGTGGAGGGGCTTTTCTGCAGAGGCAAAAGAACCAGTGCAATGAAATAGTGTCCAGTGGCAGAACCAAGTGCCACCCTACTAGGGCCCAGCAGCAGAACACAGTGCCCCATTGTGTCAAATACTAGTTTAGCAGGGCTACAGCAAAGAATCACAGTTCCAGCAAAGGGAATTTGTTCTTTTCAAAGACAGCAGACCAAGTACAATGGTGCCCAGCAGAACCAGTGCCACAGGACTGTTTATATCTGAGAATCTCTAAAGTAGAAGCTGAGGGACAGGGGGCATTTCTGCAAGGATAGCTGAACCATTGTAATGTACTAGAGAATGAAAATAAGGGAATGGACCCCATTGATATCACAAACAAATTATTTCTATTATTGACTTGCAATAAATGCCACTTCTTGACCCATTATACACGGGGCGGGTAGTATGCAGTGGTGGAGGCAGGGCAGAAGGGTTAATCCCTGATTGTGCACAATGCCAATGCCATCCCAGCCCTGTCCTGGATCAGGGCGCTGGATAGTCCATGGTAAGGGAACACAGATATTTCTGTGTTGAAGCCATGGTTGCCATCCACAGAACTACCCATCCAGCCCTGTGCATAACGAAAGTGCCAGGCCTTTGGGCCCCCAACCAATGGTGTCCCTACAGGGACACCAAACGTTCCTGTCAGCTTTGCGGAGCTGTAGAACTGACTGGCACATTCTCCCACCCCCATGATGGTGGGAGAGTGCCATCATGCAGGGGGGCATGCCCCACTCCTCCCCCGCTGCTGTGTGGTGTGATGGGCCCTCCTATCCCCAGTGTTGTGCATGCATTTCCACAATGTTGGGGTGATCTGCATTCACCAGGAGAGTCCTTCCCCCATGCATTCTCTGGATGAAGTGGGGCATGCTACCCCACTGCTAGCAACCAGCAGTGGCCTAACATGGCCGCAGCCATGCATAATTGGTCCTTGTATAACAAATGCACTTCAGCAGTTGATGTGCCATATTATTATGATCTTTTGAGCTAGATCATAGATTTATGTAAATCTGTATACCAGCTACCTTTCTTTAAAACAAAAAAAGAATGATTGTTTTGATTGAATGCCAGACCCTCCTGAGAAAAGTGGGAGCTTAACATAAGACATTTAGAGTGAAGAGATCAGAATTACCTTAATTAGAGTTAAGATGTTTAAGGAGAGCTGGAAACAACTAGTAATCAATAAGAAAGAAGCAACTCTAATGAAAAAATGGAGAGCTCTGATACCCACTTCTCATGATGCAAACATTATGCAGTTCTGGCATTCTGTGAACAATAGTGCCAATAATATTTCTTTTATTCCCTTTTGGATCTCTCAGGATACATGCTTTACTTTTTCCAGCTGTTTATATTGTGGGGACATAGCTAGATATATAGAACATTTGATTGAGATTGGGAACTGGAACACTGGCCACCAGTGTCAATCGAGACCACTGACTACCTAATAAAGAACAGGAAATCAGGAAAAGCATCAGGAATAGAATGATAGAATCATAGAATGATAGAATCATAGAGTTGGAAGGGGCCATACAGGCCATCTAGTCCAACCCCCTGCTCAACGGAGGATCAGCCCAAAGCATCCTAAAGCATCCAAGAAAAGTGTGTATCCAACCTTTGCTTGAAGACTGCCAGTGAGGGGGAGCTCACCACCTCCTTAGGCAGCCTATTCCACTGCTGAACTACTCTGACTGTGAAACATTTTTTCCTGATATCTAGCCTATATCATTGTAGTTTAAACCAGTGGTCCCCAACCCCCGGTCCGGGGACCGGTACAGTCAGTACCGGGCCGTGGCTCCTCCTTGTCCTCCCCGGCTGCTGCCTCGGGGGCTGCCCTGCCACTCTGCCACCAGCTCATCTTTGGTGTTCTCCAGCGGCCGCCATGGCTGGGGCTCCCCCTCAGCATGGCACTGTGCAGCTGCTGCTGGCAGCACCCCCCAGTGGGTGGCAGGAAGTCGAGGCGCCGGCAGGAAAGCAAGCGGAGCAGGGGCTCAGGCGACGTCTCTCAGCAAAAGACTATCCCACCTCCGGGCCTCAGTAAAATTGTCAAGCATTGACTGGTCTCTGGTGATAAGGAGGTTGGGGACCACTGGTTTAAACCCATTACTGTGTGCCCTTTCCTTTGCAGTCAATGGGAACAGCATCCTGCCCTCCTCCAAATGACAACCTTTCAAATACTTAAAGAGGTCTATCATGTCCCCTCTTAACCTCCTTTTCTCCAGGCTGAACATTCCCAAGTCCCTCAACCTATCTTCATAGGGCTTGGTCCCTTGACCCCAGATCATCCTCGTTGCTCTCCTCTGTACCCTTTCAATTTTATCTACATCCTTCTTGAAGTGAGGCCTCCAGAACTGTACACAGTACTCCAGGTGTGGTCTGACCAGTGCTGTATACAATGGGACTATGACATCTTGTGATTTTGATGTGATGCCCCTGTTGATACTGCCCAAAATGGCATTTGCCTTTTTTTACCACTGCATCACACTGCCTGCTCGTGTTTAGTTTACAATCCACAAGTACCCCAAGGTCTTGTTCACACACAGTGTTACCTAGAAGCGTATCCCCCATCCAGTAGGTATGCTTTTCATTTTTCTGACCCAGATGCCGAACTTTACACTTAACTTTATTGAATTGCATCTTGTTCTCATTTGCCCATTTTTCCATTGTGTTCAGATCTCATTGAACTCTGTCTCTATCTTCTGGATTATTTGCTAGTCCTACCAATTTGGTGTCATCTGCAAACTTATGAGTAGTCCCTCCACCCCTCATCTAGATAATTAATAAATATGTTAAAAAGTATATAGAAAGGCCAAAGTTTTGGCCTCTCTCGTCTCCATGATAAATAATTGAGGGTGTATTCCTTCTATCTAGTAGAAAGTTTGGCGGAACCTATTTTTAAGAATAATAAAAGAGGCTGGGCCCACAGAACTATAGCCCACTTATCCTCCTCTTAGTAATTGGGAAACCATATAAAGCTTATTTAAGTATAAGTTTGAAAGAATGGATGGAGGAGTCAGAAATTCTGAGTGAGGAACAAAGTGGGTTCTGTCAAGGATGCTCTGCAGTTGACCATTGCCTGGTTTTAGTCTACTTGATTTAGAAGTATACTTCTTCAGTAAATAATAATCTATATGCAGCCTTTGTTGATTTAACACTCAACATTCAATATTATCTCTAGAATTAGACTATGGCAGATGCCTGCTATGGCTATTGACTAGATTAGTGAAAATCAGAAGGTCAGGCTACAGATTCTAGCCCAACTTTTAAAGGTGTTGATCCCCTCATTTATTTAATCTATATAAAACTGATATTGTCAAAGAAGTTTCAAGACCTGCTCACCATGCACCTATTTTTCAATTCTAATTTATGCTGATGATACTGCATTATTATCTCACGTCAATAGGTTTGAAATGCATGTTGACTAGTCTTGGCTCATACTGTGCTGATGAAGGCTTAACTCTAAATGCTGAGAAATCAAAAGTAGTTTTCTTCACAAGAGGATGTTGATCGAGGAAAAAGGACTGGAGGATGTCAAATATCAACAATGAACAAGTAACAAATTTTAGATATATAGGAATGCTATTCTCCCAAGACCTATCTTGGAAAAATCAATTCAAATCTATCTTTTACAAAATAACATCATATTTAAATGCCTTGACACTTTTCATGTGGAAGGAAGGAACTATTACCCAGCAACTATAAGGACTTTTATGGCACCAGAATATGGGTAAGAGATATATCTTATTGATTCCTTCTTATTAAAATTCCAAAATATGTATCCAGTATAGGTATTTGCCAAGAATGTGCAAGAGCCAGCTTGGTGTAGTGGTTAGGAGTGCAGACTTCTAATCTGGTGAGCTGGGTTTGACTCCAATTGCAACCAGCTGGGTGACCTTGGACTCACCACAACACCGATAAAGCTGTTCTGACTGAGCAGTAATATTAGGGCTCTCTCAGCCTCACCCACCTCACAGGGTGTCTGTTGTGGGGAGAGGAAAAAGAAGGTGAATGTAAACCGCTTTGAGACTCCTTCGAGGAGAGAAATGCGGCATTTAAGAACCAACTCTTCTTCTTCATTAGAATCAGTAGCTTGGGTGGAGGCTTTTAGACTCAGGATTAAGATTCTTTTTAAACTATAGACCTAAACTCCTTTTTTCATAGAATCATAGAGTTGGAAGGGGCCATACAGGCTATCTAGTCCAACCTCCTGCTCAACGCAGGATCAGCCCAAAGCATTTTTTAGACTAGGAGAAGATCCCTTCCAAAGTAAATGGAAGAGGCTGGTCAATCAGGGACTGGAACAAGTAGACTTTACTCCAGATTTACTATTCTCAATGGAAAGTGTGAAAATTGCATCCCAAAGGGTCAAAAAGAAGCTATTAATGTTTCCCACTTCCATTTCTGGGCTGTCATTCTGAAATGAAAATTTCTTGGAAAAAATAAAGGTACTGACAAAATTCAGGATCCAGTGCAGGTAAAGGTAAAGGTAAAGATATCCCCTGTGCAAGCACCGAGTCATGTCTGACCCTTGGGGTGATGCCCTCTAGCGTTTTCATGGCAGACTCAATACGGGGTGGTTTGCCAGTGCCTTCCCTAGTCATTACCATTTACCCCCCCCCCCCCAGCAATCTGGGTACTCATTTTACCAACCTCGGAAGGATGGAAGGCTGAGTCAACCTTGAGCCGGCTGCTGGGATCGAACTCCCAGCCTCATGGGCAAAGCTTTCAGACGGCTGCCTTACCACTCTGCGCCACAAGAGGCTCATCCAGTGCAGGTATAAGCATGTAAATGCTGATGGAAAATTGTTTATTTAATAATGTATATATTGCCTCTCCAATGATTTCTCCAGTTTTCTCAATCAATGTGATCATTGATCAATTCTAGACTTTTAGTGGTTTCTTCAAAATAGAAGTTATACAAAATATTGACAATACAAACATAGCCAACCTGTTGTGAACTGAACTGGACTGATTTCTAAAAGATTCAAATTGGTTAATTTCTTTTAAAAACAAGAAAGAATGGTATAGCAACATCTATCATGGGGG
Source organism: Paroedura picta (assembly GCF_049243985.1). Classification (NCBI taxonomy): domain Eukaryota; kingdom Metazoa; phylum Chordata; class Lepidosauria; order Squamata; family Gekkonidae; genus Paroedura; species Paroedura picta. The sequence continues at coordinate 71,237,466 of NC_135373.1, read as the reverse complement.
AAGAGAAGATTCAGTTTACGTGACAGAAATAAAGTTCACTGGTAAACGGAACAATAAAATCAGAGTCCAGTAGCACCTTTAAGACCAACAAAAATTCATTCAAGGCGTAATCTGAAATTGTTCTATCGCTTCTTTCAGTGGAATTATGCTGATAGAAGCGGGAGATAAACATTTCATATCCTTCTCACTTGCCACTGAAGCCTCATGATGTACATGGCTGTTAGTCCACACCAGTTCTGCAACCCCAAGAGTAAACTTTTCCAAGGTCAGAAAAGACTGCTGAGGGAAGAGCACAGGAAAGATCCCTAATTAGCCAGCATTAATTATATGATTAAGGTACAGATTACCTTTCTTGAACACTTTAAAGACGTGTTTCTCCTAATGATGGCTGCCTCTCTCTCTCTGTCTCTGATATTTCTGATTCACTTGCTCACCAGTAAAATGGGGTAACTTCTAGCATGGCTCCTTTGGTTTAAAATCTTGTCACTGGAAAAAGACTTAGAAGAACTATGATTTAGCTTTCATTCCCAAACAAGGTTAGGCTGCTTTAAGGAGAGGGAGAAAGAGAAGGAGAAGTAATTCAGTCTCACTTTCTCGCCTGCTTGCATTAAAACTCTAGGGTCTTGCCTGCCTTTTGACTCAATTGGTCCCTTGGCATGGCTACGTACTTGAGCAAATAGGAAATATAATGAGAAACTGGCTTCCTCGTGGTATTTCCAATTGGAAATAACACAAGGAAAAAATGCTTTATCGCATTATTCCCAGATGGAAATCCTCTAAGAAAACTTGTTTCTCATAACATTTCCTGTTTGCTTAAAGAGAGGGATATATGACAAGGAGCCTTTTCAATATGTATCGCTGCTAAGGGTGAGTAACTCAGTCCACTAGTCTTGTAGTGATGGTGGGTGTGGAGAGAGTGCTAAATAAACACTTGTGTAAATTAAAAATAATCAAAAGACCAGGTGGCACAATGGGTTTGCTCACTGCCCTTTCTTCTTCCACAAACCTAGAGTTAGAAGCACATCTGGGTTGGATCACAGCATCAACAAAATGAATTGGGTAGTTGGGAGTCCCAGTGGATACTGGTACAAACAGTCTGGTTGCCAGCAGATATTCATGAAAAAATGCTTTATGAAAAGAATCTAGGCCTAGCCCTGGCTTCCATAGTGCCACATTGCTAAAATTCTCTATAGTGTGTGAAGCAATCACATTCAAACTTCCTAATTCATTTTAGAGGTTTGTCTGAACTATGAACCCATTCAAATCTGGGGTGGGGAATCTCACAAGGCGGCAACAAAATCTGACCCTCTGGGTTCTAAAAACACACCTAACTCTGCCCTGTAGTTGTGCATGGAAGAGAAAGTTTAGCCACACTGTTCATGCTGTCTTGTACAAGAATAAATAGCACCCCACTCACTGAAGAATAAATGGTCCTTGTTCCTATTTGAGAGCTGAAGTTTCCAAACAAAAAAATTTAGCTTCATTAGGTCATAGTGTGTAAAATAGTCAGCTTGGTATAGTGGTTAGGAGTGGCGGACTTTAATCTGGAGAACCAGGTTTGATTCCGCACTCCTCCACCTACAGCCAGCTGGATGACCTTGGGGCAGTCCCAGTTCTTTCAGAGCTCTCTATCAGACTCACTGACTTCACAGGATGTCCATTGTGGGGAGAGGAAGCGTCTGTAATTATAAGCTGCTTTGAGACTCCTTCAGATGGTAGTGAAAAGTGGTGCAAAAAAACGCCCAGGTCTTCTTATCTAAGTGCAATAAAAAGTGCTTCCTACAATTTGTTTTTATCCATATATACACAGTGATATTGCATGGGAATGGGCTGGGGCATTTGGTATGTAATGCAGTGGTTAGGGTATCAGACTAGGATGTGGAATACCTAGGTTCAAATCTTCATCCTATTATGAGTGACTTTCAGCCAGTCAACTCCCTCACACGACATGTAGGAGGGGAGATTGTCATAACTCAGTATGGGTCCCTATTGAAGACAAATTCAGTTAAATCAGAGGTCCCTAACATGTCCCTCTGGGTGCCATGATGCCCACCAACTTGTGTTCTGGTAAATGTTTTTAAAAGCTGGTGGGGCCAGTGGGGCTTTTGGCCAGCAAGATTCCTGACTGGCTATTGGAGATTTGATTGTGCAGATATTTTAAAATGTTGCTTTGACAGCTATTACTAATTCATCTCCTGTGTCAGCCATTTTGTGACTGTGCCCTCTATGCTGTATCAGAACTTCAAAGGTGTCCATAGGTTTGAGAATGTTGAGAACTCCCAAGTTAGATATTTATATACCCAATGGGGATCCAATTTGTGCTACAACACCATTTCCCCCTCTTCCATTTTGGTGGTGTGGGCTTTATTTAAGGTAAGGACTTTAGATTCTACATCTCTAGAACCATGATGACTAGAATTTTGGGTATTGCATTTAAATTATTTTGGTGACCCCCCTGACTTGGGCTCACACTTCAATGTAGTGAGAGAGTTTGTATATGTCGGTGAAACTGAGAGCAATACCATAGGAAATTTCAACTCTGTCAAAAGACGGAATGGTCACAGCTGAGACAACAGACTAAGATGCATCAATCCCCTTCAGGGATCAATGGCCACAGCAGCAGAAGAGAACAGGCAATTCCAATGGTGATGGGGCAGAGGAATCTTGGAAGGATAGTTATTGGCTACTAGCAATATTGAAAGATGACACTAGTTAAGGATCTATCATAGACAATGGCAGTGACTAACACTTCTGCTAACTGTGGTAAGCAGTGCATTGAAGAAAGCAATGTTAAACCACTTGGGATAATTTCTTACTTTAAAAACCCTATGATAAGACAATCTAAAACAAAAAGAGATATAAAGTTGGAAGAGGGAACGCCCAGGTCAGATAGTACTCAGTCAGCTATTGAGAACAACTACAAACAGTGCTATTTTTGATGATGATGCAATGGAACTAAAACCAAATGGATGTTCAGTTGTTGAATGGATGCAAAAGGAAAGCAAAAGGCTGTTTGGCACATATAATAGGAATATAGAATATGAGAAGTATGAATCAAGGTAAGCTCAAAATTGTAAAAGCAGAAATGGACCATTTAAACATTTCTGTCCTGGAAGTGAGTGAACTAAGGTGGACTGGACTGGAACATTTTCCATCAGAAAATTACAAAGTGTTTTATTCTGGAAATGAAAAATCCAGAAGCTATGACTTTGGTCTATTATTATTATTATTATTATTATTATTATTATTATTATTATTATTATTATTATTATTATTATTATTATTATTAACAATAACAATAACAATAACAATAACAATAACAATAACAATAACAATAACAATTTGATTTATTACCCACAGCTATCAAGCAAGTCATCTCGCAGTGGATTACAGCATAAAATGAATCCCCACAAGATAAAACATTAAAATCATAACATAATCCAACGGTGAGAATAATAGAGAGTAAGAAATCCAACCCCCTCCCTCCTCCCTCCCTGAGAAAAGATGTAGCAGAAACTGTCAGGGACTGTTATGCAATGTCTGACTGAATAAAATTTACCAGACTACATTGAAAGCCTATCAACATAACCATCATTCAGGTTGACACCCCAACTATAGAAGCTGATGAGAAAAAAAATTATGCAAGTGTCCAGGAAGAAATTGAACACACTCCTAAACAAGATCATTGATACAGGCCATCTAGTTTAACCTTCTGCTCATTGCAGGATCAGCTTAAAGCTTCCAGCTTGAAAACTGCTAGTGTGGGGGAACTCGCCAGCCGGACTCCCCCTCCAGATACAGTTGCCAGTTGTTTGGAAGCAGTGGCTGGATGGCTCAGGCAGTCACCTGAAACTCAACCCCTCCAAACAGAGGTCCGGTGGCTGGGTAGAAGAGGCCAGGATCAGGAAGCACTCCTCCCATGCCTGGATGGGGTACACTGACTGCCAAGAATTTGGGAGTGACCTTTGATGCCTCTCTTTCTACGGAAGCTCAGATCACAAAGGTAGCTCGAGTGATGTTTTTCCATCTGCGCCAAGCATGGCTATTAGCGCCCTACCTGTCCTCAGAACACTTGGCTATAGTGATCGATGTACTGGTCACTTCCAGGCTAGAATACTGTGGGCCATTCCGCACCAGGATCTATGTAGCAAATTGGTTGTGGAAGGAAAAAACACCATTTTAAATAGTGGAATTTGTTGTTATGCATACCTGCCTTTGTAGTGGAATCCAGTTGCGTTTCTATCTTTTCCCACAGGTTTCCGGTCTCGGCAAAAATCGCTAGCCAGGAAGCGATATTGTCGAGCTTTGTCCTGCCCCTGGTCATCAAGCAGCCAATGGGTGGCCGTTATCATGCTCCTGAAAAGCCCCTTTCCCTTTAAGTGGAAAAACTTAGAATAAAACTGAAGAAAAACACCTTGGCACTCATAGGACCAAAATACAATCTAAATACATTCCTGAAAAGCAGAAGAAGATTGAGACTGGGAAGGGCAGCCATGAAGGAGTATGAAAGAGCCTTAAGTGTAGGGATGTGTCACTGGCTAACAGGATCAAAATAAGCCCTATGCCAAAGGAACATGGATACTTCTGTGTACCCTTTTGGCATCGTGGGGGCCAATGGAACCTGTCCGATGGCAGGCCCGTCTCCTTCACATTCTGTGGAGGCCTGCTGGTGGCAAAAAATGCCCTGGTCAGCTTCACGGTGCTTCATGGTACTGTGGGGCAGACTAGGGCTTTGTTTTTAATTTTTCTAGGAAGGTGGGATTGCGTTTTGCACAACCCCACCTTCCTGCAAGATAAACACCCCACCTCCCACTACTGTGTGGCGGAACCTTCCTGCTGCTACTGTGTTTCCCAGGGGGACACATTTCAGTGCTGGAGAAGATCCAACATTGAAATGTGTCTCCCATGGGGACACAGTATGCTATGGAGCATACAGCTCTCATCCATACACCAGTGGCAGCCCAAAGTGGCATGGCTGTTGCAGAATTGGCCCATGAGATGAAATGACTCAAACATGAAAGCCACAGCTCTCAATTTGCCAGTCCTAAGCAAGGCTGTTAGCAATAGGATGTTTTGGTGGTCATTAATGTATAGGGTTTCCATAACTCTGAAGTGACTTGAAACACAATAATTTAAATGGAAGCTTGAATTCTCATAACATGTTTTTCTTTGTTTTCAAAAGCTTCAGTTCCTTTATAATGTGGCAAATGATACAACTATCAGTACTACAGAAGGAAATACGTTTAAAAAGCAGGTTCTTAGAATTCTTAAAATAATTCCAAAGAAAAGGACAGAAAAGGGCATCAGTGGGCCATCTGGGTCTGCAGGCTAAAAGTAGTCTTTCCTGCTCCATAGGTGTATAGCTATTTTTATCAATGGGATTCTCTAAAAATTTAAGTGGAATAACCACAGCAGCTAAGCCCTCTCAGAATTATTTGTTCTTACTTGATTCTAGAACTGATTATTAAAAGAGATTTAAATAGCTTTTTAAAACTTTCTAACCTTCTAAGTAACGATATACAAATTGAGTATGATAAACTTTTAAAAAATATATATAGTTTCCTCATTTGAATGGAAATAGCACTTAGAAAGGATGAGAATTCTGTCTGCATGCACAGAGAGGAAGAGTTCACATAATGGTTTGTAAGGCATATCAAATTTATTCAGTGAGGTAGATAAAGGTCTTTTAAAGGTCTTCACTTGTGGAATGAATTTCTTATCATGTATAAATTCTACGTAAAATACATCTTTTTATGTGTTTCCCCCCTGAAATGAAGAGTAAAGGGGTGTGTATGTAAAAATCTTCATTTGTTGATAATAGAATATATTTTAACAAAATTATATACTGAATGGATTAATTATAATACAAATTAATATATTAGACTCAAAACTCAGGAAATATTAATCTCAACTAGAGCAAAGCACATAACTCTTTGTTGAAGTGATATTTCTCTTTCCCATTGTCTAAAACAGGGGTAGTAAAACTGCGGCCCTCCAGATGTCCATGGACTACAATTCCCCCTGCCCCCCCCTGCATCAGCCACCATGGCACAGCATGGCAGAACCTGTCTGCCTGAAAGTTGTGCATGTACACACACTGGGGCAGACTGTGTGCGCCAGGGGATTTCATCCCCTGTGCATACACAGGAAGTGTTGGGGCACGCTGCCCCACTGCATGGATCTGCCAGCAGCCTAGTATGGCCGCCATCATGCATAATTGGTCCAAGAAGCCTGAATTACCCCTGAAATCTTGTTTCTGAGACTTGCTTCTTCCACAGGAACAGGATTTGAAGAGCACTTGTGAAGATGGAAAGGGTAGACAGGAAAAAGGTGAAAATATATGCACCACATGGAAAAGTGAGTCTCTATACAACCCAATGTTCTGTTTATTAATGACATATATAGTGCTTCATTTTCATTCATGGTTTTCCCCTTGATTACTAAAGAAGCAACCTTTATTTCTCATCCTGTTGTCATGCCCCATGTTGTCTTTTATCTGTTCTAAAATCAGCTGTCTAATGCTGGTCTTCTGCTCTGCAAGTGATTATACTCATTCCATTTTCATTGTCATCATTCATTTTCATGGGCCCTCCCCTACAATTCCTTTAAGCATTGAACAATTGTTTAGCAGTTTAATAGGAAGAGCAAAAGCAACAACAAAACAAGAAGGGTAGTACTCAAAAGTGGAAAACAGAGCTTTCAGATATTACAAATAGTGGGGGAATGGCTCTGTGCCTGCTATGTCGACACAGCCAAGTTGGGTATGTAACTTCTTCAGAATTTCAGATGATATGCTGAATGGGCATGGCCAGCAGAGGTAACCCAATGCATGGTCAGCCTCTCCTTTTGTAATATTTGCACAGTTAACAAGAGAAGAAAGTCTTAGGGAATGGGAATGTTAGTTCTTACAAAAAGATACAGTAAAACAGTGTGTTTCAAATAAAACATTTTCCCATGGCATGTTAGAGTCAGTTTCTGAGAGCTGAAGTTAGACAAGCACTGGGGAACCCCAGGTTTGAATCTTCACTGAGGTATCAGCACATGGGTGACCTTTTGCCAGCCATATTATCTTGATTGGACTTCTCTTTCAAGGTTGTTGAGGAGATAAAATGCAAGTGGAAGAGCAACGTCTACTGTCCTGAACTCTTTGGAATTTAAATGTGATAAAGAGGTGAAAAGAACTGGAAGCGCTATCTTGTAAACTTTTCTCTCAGCATGGCATCCTTGCAAGAGAAGAAGCTACATATAAAGATGGCTCTAAGTAAAACATTTCCAAAGAGCTCAAGCTATGAGTAGCCTTAGGCTGATCCCTTACATTGATGCAAAACATGCCTCCACTAGTGAACCTCCATCAAGCAGTAAGATATTTACACTCTGACCCCCGCACCACTTACTACTGTCATCAGTCCACCAGATTCCTCCCCCTTGTACCTGTCACATGGGTGCAGCAGCTCTTATCTGACAATTTTCCCCTGCCCACCATGGCACAGAAGCCCTTCCTTCCCATTCCTTTCCATTTTCCCTGTCAAGTCATATCGTAGTTACAATACGTACAATAATACACATTTACTTTGACAGATATTTGACAGATGTAGCCTGGCCGGACTGGGAAATTGGAAAAAGTCCTTTAAAGAGCCATGGGTGGGGGAATGCAGACCTTGGTTCTACCATTTGGAAGTTGGAGGCTTCTATCACTGCCATTTACCCTTTTAAACTGGATCAAAGCTAGAATGTAAGTCTTTTTACAAAGGGGAAAAACTAGTAGCCCCATGAATATGGCATAAGCATACGTTCCCACTCTGTTCCCAAACAGAGGAAATCCCAGTTCTTTTACTAGACTTCAGAATTTGTTTTAGGGTAAGTGCTATTGTTTCATTTGTCTTACAATTGTTATCTCTAATTTTTACAAAAGGAGTATAAGAATTCTCTCCCCTTTATTTAGCCCTCCCTATGAAAAATAGAAACAACAGTGACCTATCATAACCAAAGTAAACAACAGTTATACAACCCCCCCCCCCAAAAAAAATCCACCATTTATTCTGATAATCAGCTACTGCTGGTATTGGCCTATGTAATGACCTTACTAATAAGAACTCATCATTGCTAATAAAAGTGGAAAAGGTATGTAATGTGGGCTCAGTATTAAGTGTTTTTCTAAAGTTGTTCATGTGATCCTAATTCATAATATCTGTCAAAGTGAAATAAATAAGAATTCTGATACTTTCCCGTTATTGCTTTATGTAAATTACATCCAATTTGGTAGTGAATTGCATCTGGAGCTTTATATTGTAATTATTATTAAGTTCACATATAATGAAATTGGCAGGTGTAATAAATTGGTACAGTGTATTTGTGAAAGAATAGTTAAAACACAGGGGGGAAAACACACCGAACACTGAAATATAAAATGAGGTATAAAAGAATCATAAGACACCTATTATTAACCCATTGTTTTGCTTTACTACTGCACTCATATACCATAGCATAGGCATTTAGAATGGTTATCTTCTGTAAGATGTAATTAATGAAACAGCTTTTAAAAAGAGAAAAAAGTGAAAAAAGAGAAAAATACAAATGAATTCCAGTTTGACAAATTATTTAAATGTTGTGGTTTTAAAATCATTTTGCAGATTAAAAAGCTACAAAGGCTACAATGTATATCAATATAGATAAAGCAATGTAAGTATTATATGTTTTTTAAAAAAATGTGTTTAGGTGTTTGCACAAGCATAAAATTCCATCTGCTATTCCAGAGGTCCTGAAACTTTTAAAGTCAACAGGCAACTTTGAAAATATGACACAGGATTGTGGCTGCAACGATAAAATGGGAAGGTGATTGTAAGCTGCTTTGAGCCTCCTTTGGGTAGGGAAAAGTGGCATATAGGAACCAACTCTTCTTCTTCTTCTTCTTCTTCTTCTTCTTCTTCTTCTTCTTCTTCTTCTTCTTCTTCTTCTTCTTCTTCTTCTTCTTCAAAATGGCTGTTGTTGGAGAGAGAACCAATTACGAAATATCAGGGAGTGAGGTTATCTGATTGTAAGGGCCATTCCGCACAAGGACCAATGTTGCTAAATGTTCACAGAATGCAGAAACGCTATATTAAATAGTGGAAATTCATCATTCCATATACCTTTATTTTTAGTGGTATATAGAAGTCCCAGTAGTGTTTCATTCATTCCCCACAGGTTTCCGGTCTTGCTGGAATCACAACAAAGGAAGTGATTTTTTTCTGCGCTTCTTCCCGCCCCTGGCCGTCAATCAAACGGAACAGCCAATGGGCTGTTGTGTTCATTCTCCCGAAAAGCCCCTTTGCCTTTAACAACTTTTTAAAAAACCAAACACACCCCTTGCAATGAATATGCGTTCAATCATTGCATTGGAAAGACCTTTTTGCTGGCGTAGGAGCTGGCGATTAATCGTTTACATGCTCCTCAAGTAGAAACCCACCCCCCATGGGCACGATTTGTGTCTGAAATTATGGGCAGTGCCGAACAGGGGGATGTGTTGTGCTTGGGAACTTAGGGAGCTTTGTTTTACTTTAAATCACTTCTGTGGGGGGACTTTAGCCAGAGAAACCTCGCTCATTCATTGCTTTCGCAGGTCTAAGGGGAAAAAATGGCGATCGCTTCTCCGGAAGTTCGGGGCAAGAGCTGGGGGGGGGACTTTCTTTCTACCGCTACATTGAGAATGCACATGTCTTTCGCTGGTTTGTTGCAGCTTGTGCGCAGAAGTGTGGCAGTTTTTAAAGGGGAATCCACTTTTCCCGATTCCCCGAAATGCGCTACAACGAAGCGCTTTTTGCGGGAGGGTTGCAGATTGTGTGCGATGTCATGCAGAACGTTGAATTTGTAGTGTTTACCAAAGGTAAGACTTCTGCTATATTTAAGTTGTGCGGAATGGCCCTAACTCTTCAGCATTTCAGTCAGAAGCTCTGTTTAACAAGATGCTTGTAAAAACGACTCTTTGTGCCATCTTTTTTTCTTTAGAGAATTTTAAAGCCAGGATACATTCCAGCCTGGAGTGGTGAAGTACCATCTACCATTTCATTATTCTTCACTAGGCCTTTGGGATCTTTCAGAAATGATGGCCCTTTTAAAGGTTTTGGGCCATTTATGGCTGGGAATTTTGCAACTGATGAAACAATTACAAATAATTCCTGATTGTGATCAGGATAGTAATTCCACAGCTGCAGTATCTGTTTCTCAGCTTTGCATGCATTCTGCTGATCCTTCTTGCACTAATGTTGGCATATCTCTGTCTTATTAGTATGGCACAAAGCTTTTGTGATCTACACAATTTCACTTGAGAGCCACTGTTTCTGAATTTCAGCTGTACAAAAGATATGATAGTAGAATCTTCTGTACTAACATTTATGTAACTTCGAAATATAGCAAAGGATGCCTTTGATACATTATTACAGTCATGAATCAGTTTTTATGGCCAAGTTATATACACCCCTGAAGATTAGGATTCGGAGTGGACACATTAACCTAATGGTGCAAACTGTGTTTCCATAATGTAACACAAATTAAAGCTTCCATCTTTTAATAGTCATCTTTTTGTTTGGGTAGGAGTCTTCTCACAGGTAGTTAAGCCTCCAGAAACTGTAAATTAATAAATCTAACAGCAAATACTAGGGAAATCTTTTTTTCTCTCAGGTAGAGAAAGGTCCTTAAGGGCCAGAGCATGCAGGATCCCCCCCCCCCCGTGAACATACAAGCTTTAAACATATAACTTAGACTGCTTTCCCCCCCTCCTATAATAGCCAGACTGGAAAAGCATGCCATGTAGGCATGATTGTTGTCTGCAAGCCTGTCAACCTTTAAAGAACTGGGGCCACATGAGGTAAACCAGACTTATGTTCTTGATAAGGCTTTTGATGTATGGTCCATTGGGAACCATTGATTCTGTTTTTTTTTTAGTTCCTCCTTGGTCCTTTAGCAATTATGACCTTTGTTGGCATGTTCCTTAATGAGCAATGTGTTTTAGCACAAATGTCATAGGGAAATTTTTTCCCCATATTCAATCAAGAGCACAGCTTCTGTAGGATAAAGTGAATCAGAGATTTCAGACAGGTTTGCAGTCTTAAATGCACTTAACTCATAAGTAAGCGATACGTGTTTGGGATTGGAGCTCACTTGTTTCAATGCTTTGCTGAACAGGGGACCGTTGAGACTGATTATACAGCCCTTTTACATCCAAGTTGTTATTATTCATGTTGCCTGCAACTCACTCATGTGAATAAGGACTGTGAGATTAGACCCTTGAAGGGTTATATGAAGTAAATCACTATTTTGTTGAAACTCTTGGGTCATTCTAGAAACTTTAACCTGCATTATTCAATGTTGAGGAGTGTACTAAAATGCATTAATGTCACTCTTTGAACACAGGTAAAGGACAAGTGAATGTTGTCCGTGATTTTAAACTATACAATGCTCTTTGGGACAAGCCTCTGAAATTCACCAGCAGAGTAGTAACTGTTTCTCCAATAAAGTTTTTTACAGTTAGTAAGCAAGTCAACGGCAGATTATGTAAATATTTCTCCCATCAACTACCACAGGAAAGACAACACTGGAATTGGGGGGGGGGGATTCTTCAAATTAATGTTTGATGGAGGAAAATTAGTGCCACCTGTTCAAAGAGAGAAAATAGTTGTCTAAGAACCAAAAAGGTTATTGCAAAATATTTGTATGATCTTTAAAAACACATCATGTGTATATACAATGCTAAAGTCTAACTAATTGTGATTGTCAGGACATATAAACACCACTGACATTTGTGATCATTTATACATCAAAGTCAGATGTACCAAAAGTTACTTCCTACATTATGGTCATCAGTTGGGACCCTATTGTAGATGTAGGTTATGATACATGTTCTCTCACTCCCATTTCCCTTAGATGACCAATATCTCTTTCCATTTCTACCTGTTTTTAGATTGGGATTGCCAATTCTAATCTGGAAAATTCCTGGAGATTTTGGAGTGGTGCAAGGAGGGTCAAGGAAGGAAAGGAGTTCAGCAGGTATATGTTACCATGAAGCCTAGAGATCAGTTGTAATTTGAGGAGAAAGTCAGGTTCTGACTTGAAGTTGGTATCCCTAGTTTAGAGGAGTGTTACCAGCTTTGTTATGGCTAGCCCTGGTATGTGAGAATGGTAAGCTTAAACACATAGTAGGACACAAAAGAAGGTTTAATGGTTTCAATTATGTTAAAAAGTAAGAATTTGATAACAACATACAGGAAGGTTGATTCTGAAATTTGGGCCTATATTTCCCAATAGCATACAGTTGACAGGCATGGCCACAGAAAGAATGACAGAACAAAGAGTAGGGCCATGGGGGTAGCCATTAGTCACGGTATGACATCACTTCTTGGAAAACCCAGGAATAGAATTCTGGGAACAATTCAGGCTTCTATAGGAGGGCAAACTTTAGGAAGCATGCTTTACTGCACAAGCAAGTTACTAGTTTGAATTGCCATTAGGATCCTTTTAATAAAAGAACATAAACATCACAAGCTATACCATGTCTAGAAACATATCCAGTTCTAGATAGGAATAACATGCAATGTGTAGCCTATTAGGGAATTGTTCAAATATACAATGGCACAATTTGTTTTAAATAAACTGCTCCTCCTCTCATTTGGCTGTTATTGAGGGCCAGGACTGACAGGTGTGTGGACTTATGAAAGGCCAGAAACTCTCCCACTGAAGTACAAAGCTAGTTCCTTCATATGAAAATGTAATAACAGTGGAGTTATTTGTGAATGATAGGTACTAGGAATAGGACTTTTCCATGGTGACATACCTATTTGTAAAATTTCTTCCCTTTATTTATCTGTCAGGCGCCTACTTTACCCCCTTTAGACTGCGATCAAAACACTTCTCATTTCAGCTTTCACATCCGTTAATTAATTAATTAATTAATAGATTCATCCTTTCATTCATTTGGATTTTTATGCCACATATTCTTTATGACTCTGGGCAGTTTATATGGAACACTGCATAAATTTACATGGAACATTATAACAATCTATAACATTATACAATTTTCAATAGAACATCACAATCTATTAGTAACAATTACAACACAACATGAATGACAACAATGCTGGGGAGATCAAATTGTTCAGTCATGGAAGGGTGTCTGGGGGGAACGACCAGCAAATGTTCCGAGTTGGTCAGCCTCAAGCGAATGCCTGATGGAGGAGCTCCCTTTTGCAGGCCCTGTGGAACTGTGGAAGTTCAGGCAGGGCTCTGATTTCCTCAGGGACCACGTTCCACCAGATGAGGGCCAGCACCGAGAAGGCTCTGGCCCTTGTTGAGGTCTGATGCGCTTCTCTGTGGCCAGGGATTGCAGTCAGTTGGAGGTGGCGGAGCGTAAGACTCTTTTGGGGATATAGGCAGGGAGGCGGGGTGACTAAATGAACTACCATATTTGCCGGCGTATAAGACGACTGGGCGTATAAGACGACTCCCCAACATTTCCACTCAAAATATAGAGTTTGTTACATTACATTACAGTACCTGTCATTGTCACCATTGTACGGCCAGAGTGCAACTGCAGCACCTCCGGCCTGCCCCTGCATCTTCCTGTGACCGGCACTAGTGTGCAAGTGCACATGTGTGAGCTCTGCATAGACAAGGGGCGGGCTGGAGCGCCACTGCTTCCCACTGAGCAGAACGGGCCGGTCATGCCGAAAAGGCTGGCACCCCTGTCTTGCTGCTGATGCTCGCCACAGCCATGCTGATGATCCGCCATGGCTGCGCTGGATACCGCACGATACTGGATGGAATGTAGAATGAGGTGGGCGGGCATCGGGAGGCCATTATAGGCAGCTATGTCTATATATTTTAACAAGTAAACCACCTTGAGCCCTATGGGAGAGAAGCAATTTAATAATAATAATAACAATGCCATGCTTAATTTTTATAGTAGCTGTTCAACATTTCATGTTGTGTAAAAGGAAATAATAATAATAATAATAATAATAATAATAATAATAATGCCATGCTTAATATTAATAGTAGCTGTTCAACAACATTTCATGTAGAAGTTTTGTGTAAAAGGAAATCTCTTAAAATGAACATCTTCTTTAAAATATTTTCTTGCATAGACACAGTTTACCTTCAGCCCCGCAGTGAAGATCCGTGTGCTACGGTGGCAGCTGCTGCTGAAGCCATTTTTTAAAAATCTGCACAGCCAATAAGAAGCCATGCTGGGCAGAAGTCCCACATGGCCCAAGCTACCTTCTGTAAAGACCTGGCAGGATGCAAGAGCTCCAAGAAAGCCAGAAAATCCCTGCCAGAATTCTAATTATAATGATACCAAACCCACAAAAATCACCAGATAAAGACTATATTGAGGACTGGTTCAACATGAGGGGTGAGGAGAAAGAATGAGAGAAGGAGAAGAAGGAAAGAGGGAAAAATGGATGGGCTTGCCAGCTCACCTTCCTGCAACTGCTGTAAGAAGGAAAAAGGGGAAGAGGCTGACCACTCACTCTCCGCTGCTAGTGACTGCACTGCTGCTGCTGTAGCTGCTCTTGACCCTGATAGCAGCTGCTACTAGGGGCTTGCAGAACCAGCCAGTCTGCAGGTCCACCCCATAACCACTGGAGGGGCTGCCCTGTGAGCGATGACGCAAAAGACACCGCAGGCTGGAGGACTGAGCTATGGCCCCTACCTTGAAGATGGGTTGTGACAGATCGGTGGTATGGTGAGTGGGTTCTGGGGGACTATAGAGCCCCGAGGATAACCTGTGGCCAGCCTGCAGTGTAGCAAGTGGCCTCTGAGAGATCCTTGGATCCTGGACCATGCTGGAAGAGTTGGGCTGTGCGGGTATGAAGACCCTGCCTCTAGCCAAAGTCACTGAGCATCAGGCCCTGCAGGAGGACTGCCAATAACTGGGCAGCATTACACCCCACAGAACTGGTGTGAGCACTGGGGAGTTATAGGAGGTCTTACAGCACCTTCTTCATCAGCTTGGGCCCCACAGACCATTGCCCTTACTCGTTACCTGCCACTGCCATTATTTGTCCAGACATCTTTTACTTTTCGAGCACTCCCCAATGATCCCAGGGGCCTTTCCACACATCATAAAAATAGTGAATTGCTTATATGGTGAAGATGCTACATTTTTTGCATTCTGTATGACGTCACCAGCATCAAGCGTCCAAGCAGCAAACTGCTAGTTACATCCTCCATTTTAAAGTGCTAGCTGGGGAATCTTATAAGATGCTCATGAATGCGTATGAGATGGAAGTGAAGACCACAAAGAGAGACTACTATGCTTCCACAAGCTCATACCTAACTCAATTATTCAAAACAATTAGATTTTTAACATCCTTATCTAAAGGATCATCCCAAAATATTCAGCTGGACATTAGCTGTGAGGCTTTTGAAAGCTTCTTTGCAGAGAAATCTTGACACTCTGCTTGATCCCAATAAGGAACAGGAGGCCCCTTGGCTGTTTGGTCCTACTTTGGACCACTCCAGTCCATTTTCCTTGGCCGATATGGACAAGGTCCTAGAAGCTGTCTGGCCAACCATGTGTCCTCTAGACCCATGTCCTTCATTAATGGTGAAAGATCTCCATAAGGAGATCTAAGTCCCACCTTCGGGAAATAATCAACTTGTCCCTAGCTTCAGGGACATTCCCAGAGAAACTAAAAGAGGCAGTGGTCAGGCCAATTCTGAAAAAAACAGTGGCTGGATCCTTCCATCCCAGCCAACTACTGCTTAGTATCACATCTTCTTGGGTTGAATAGTAAAAAATATAATACTGGGATTTTGATTTCTATCAATATCCTAACTGGAAAAAATGATGAAATCTTTTGTGGAAGCTGGTCATCTTCCACTAATCTTCTAGTCAGAGTTTGTTCAGCGGAATAAGAACATTATTTTAAAGTTGCCAGGTGACAGCAATTCTTTATTTTCTTCTTATTTTAAACAGTAAGGTATATCATCTTCTGTAGCAATACTGAGGGCATACTGAGGGCATTTCCGCACATCTAAAAATGTGCTCTAAAAATAATCACACCTCTAGCCATTCCTCACCTTCTTCCTGTCTCGCTTTCATCTGCTGCCTTTTAAAGCTTCTTGCACTTCACATACCTGCTTGAAATGCCAAAAGAGAGCAACGTGCTTTACACACGACTCTCTTCTACCTGTCAGTTAAGCCAGGCGACCAATCCCCTTTCTCAATGTTTTAATGGGCCTGCGATACCCGCTAATTTTTAAAAATTCAAACCTTCACCGTTGAAACAATTATGCATCTAATCATAGATGCATAGTGCTTTTTGAATCCCAACCACTATGGAATCAAAAATCTTGAAACTTGAGAAAAATAATCTAGTTCCTGATTTTATTTTGCGGGGAACTTTAGAGAGGCATGCTTTGTGTGACAACTTTGGGGGAAAATTATTTTTGGCTTTGCCTGCACACTTGTATGTATGCCTATTTGTTGCTCCAGGCAGCTCGCTTAAAAAATACTCCCATCCCCAGGAGAAGGGAGAGGGAGGTGAGTGTGAGAATGGGACACTGGAGGCGGAAATAGTGCTTCTTCACCTCCACACATTACTTTGGCTGGTGGCCTGCTGGCTTTAGCTTGTGCTACATAGGTTGGCGAATCCACTTTATGCAATACCCAACTACCACTATAAAATAGCGGATATAGGGAGACATTTGCTGCCACAACTTGGGATGTGGGCGATGTCATGCAAAACACCAAAAATATAGAATCTTCAAAAGGTAAGCATTATGCGACATTAATGGCATGTGGAATGGCCCTGAATATGTTTATTTACATACTAGAGAACAGTCAAACACAATCTTTAGCAGTAAGTTTTTCTCTGAAATAAAAATCTGGTCTTCAGAGATACACTTTCTTTATCTTTTGTTTACATAAAGTTAACAATATGATTGTTGCATTGTTTTGTTTGATACTCACAATACAGAAGTAGTGATTACTTTACATTTTCTGACAGATAAACCTGAACACGAACAGAGACTCTCTCTCTCTCTCTCTCTCTCTCTCTCTCTCTCTCTCACACACACACACACACACAAATCACCACCACCAACAACAACTGTCAAAAGCTAACTGTCAAATGGAACACTCCCATCATGCATCACTTCAGTCTTAGAATGCAAAATAAGAATTCCAACACATCTGGGATTTCTGGGTAAGGTGATTGAAGGGGCAGTTGTGGAACAACTGCTTAGTTTCTTGGAAGATACATTGGTACCTGACCCACTGTAGTCTAGCTTCCAGTCTGGCCATTGTGTAGATGGCTCTGGTCACCCTGACGGATGATCTAGAGAAAGCTAGACCTAGTCAGGCTGGCACTGCTGTTTCTACTAGATCTGACAGCAGCATTTGACACAGTCTCACCACCTGAGCAAAACATGGATGTGGGACACGGCCCTTCAGTGGCTGTTGTCCTGTCACAGGGCCAAAATCAAAAATCTACTATATATGTAAGGCCATATACTCATAGATGCTAACAGTATCAATACAAATTTATATATCAAAAGACATCAGTTCATATTCAACATACAAATTATATCAAATTCAATCAACAATGATTAAAGTGACAGGTACAAATAACAATCCAAATAGCATTTTATTTTTCTGGCACAATGTCTAAGAACATGGCACCATGACCAGCTTATCATACATAGCTTCACTGACTTTTACAAACTTGCAAATGCTGGATATTAGACCTTGATCTATACTATGAGATTTATTGTGAATACTGGCTATGAGTTCAAACCACAACAATTTGTTGTAGAAGAAAGCCGTTTGGCAGGAGAAGTCATACAATCTGTGCCACATATCTTCCCAGATTCTTAGCTCTTTCTTTTCTTGTGCCACACCATCCAATGCCTCTCTCAGCCTAATCATCCTTACTGGGTTGTTGTTTGGACAAAAACTGATATGCCACTTGGAGCTCTGTTCTAGAGGATGGGCAGGTTAAAAATAGAGAGGCAGTATATGATCTCACTGGGATGGAGGAGTCTGTCTACCTTTTTGTAGTAACATATAAGGTCTAAGCAGGAATCAACAGACATTTTATTTCAGTTCCTAAGTATTTTTTCAGCACAGCTACTGTGCTGAAATTTCAAAATAGATGGCTTTACAGTAATATGCTTAATAGTAAAAACAGCTCAGTTTTTATCTTTTGTACTTTCCTGCTATTTGAGGTAGTCTTGATTTTGGATTGAGATTTAAAGAACACACACACACAGGCTTTCAAAGATAATTGCAGGTATTATACTTGAAGATGCTAAATTTGTGACCAGGTTAATTGTGTACTGTATCTGCAAAGTCCCGGATGATCTTTGCAAGAGTCCAATTGAAAAGACTGCATTTATTTTAGAAGGCAGAGAAATAAATCAGTTATTAAAATGAAAAGCAAAATATTAAAGCTGAATGTTGCTCATTTTACTGAGACAGTAGTCCTTGATTAAATCAGAAGCTTGTTGGCTATCAGATCATTCAAAAACATATCAGGGCTGGTCTAGGCAAAATGACCCTGTGATAGAAAAGTCCTTTTTAAAAATCAGTTTTTGATACTTCTATAGATTCTCACCTGTATCCATAAGGAGTGGACAGTTCATGTGGGTCATATTTAGTTTTGTAAACTTTTCTGCTCAAATGTAAATTATAAAAGTAATGACCATTCTTTGCTTTAAGAACATAAGTTCTTCTGGAAGGCCAAAAATAGCGCTTAGCGGCCAAGGCCTAATCTTTTAGAGCTGTTTATTCCTGTGGCCATCACTACATCCTCTGACAGTGAATTCTACATTTTAATCACTGTTTTGTGTAAAGTAGAATTTCCTTTTTTCCATCCTGAACATAATGGCCATCACTTTCATTGAAGGTCCTCAAGTTCTAGTATTTTGGGAGAGGGAGAAAACATTCTCTTTGTCAACTCTCTCCATCCCATGCATAATTTTATAAAATTCTTATAATGTGCCCCCTTAGTTGTCCCTTTTTCTAAACTGAGAAGTCTCAGATTCTTAAGCCTTTCCTGATAGGCAAGGTCTCCCAACCCCCTAATCATCTTGGTTATCCTCCTCTGCATTTTTTCCAACTCTGCAATGTCCTTTTTGAGATATGGTGAACAGAACTGTATACAGTATTCCAAATGAGGCTGTATCATAAATCTATACAGGGGCATTACAATATTGGCTGTTTTATTCTCAAGCCATTTCCTAATGATCCCTAACAGAGTTTGCCTTTTTCACTTCTGCAGAGTACTGGGTTGACACTTTCATTGAGCTATCTGCTCCAACTCTAGGATTGTTTCCACTCCCAGTCTTAGCTACTTCAGACCCCATTATCCTTTTCTTGAAGTTGGGTTATTTTTGTCCCAATGTACCTCACTTTACACTTAGCAAAACTGACTTCATTTGCCACATTGTTGCCCACTCATCCATTTTGTGGAGGTCCTTTTGGAACTCTTTACACTCAGCATTGATTTTAACCATCCTGAATAATTTGGTGTCATCTGCAAATTTGGCCACTATGCTACTCACCTCCAGTTCCAGATCATTGATGAATAAATTATGTAGTACCAGTTCTAATACCAATATTGTGGGACCCCACTGCTTACTTCACTCCATTGTGAGAACTGTCCATTGATTCCTACTCTTTATTTCCTGTCATTTAACCAGTTTTTAATCCACAAAAGAACCCACCCTCTTATCCCATGACTGCTCAGGAGTCTGGTGGGATACCTTGTCAAAAGCCTTTTGAAAGTCCAGGTATATAATGTCTATACGGGTCATCACTATCTACATGCTTATTCACTTTCTCAAAGAACTCCAAAATTTTGGTGAGTCAAGACTTCCCTTTGACTATGCTTAACCATGCTTATTTTCCATCAGCAAACTATGAGCATAACAATTCTATCTTTGATTGCCATTTCTACTAATTTCCCTGCAATAGTCACTAGGCTGATGGGGCTGTAATTTCCTAGTTCGCCGCTGGATCCCTTTTTAAAAATTGGTGTCACATTTGCTACTTTCCAGTATTCTGGTACAGCAGCTGAATTTAGTGATAGGTTTTATATGTGGGTAAGTATATTTAAAATCTACCATCTGAGTTCCTTAAGAACTCTCGGGTGCATGCCATCTGGACCTGGAGACCCGTAGGTCTACAATTGCGTCTCTGGCCACCACAATTTGGTCCAGTTCCTTAGACTCCATAATTGAAAATAGGTGCTGTGGCAGGGGGACATGCCTCACACTTTCCACAATTAATAAAGAAGCAAAGAAGTAACTGAGCTTCTTTGTCATCTTCCCATGTTTCTTTAGCAACCTCTTGATTCCTTTGTAATTGAAAGGCCCACTACTCCTCCGGCTGGTTTCCTGCTCTAGATATATTTTAAAAATATTTATTGTTTGTCTTGATGCTTTTAGCAACCTACTTCTCAAAATCTTTTTTTGCATGTCTAATGATTAACTAACTTTTTTTTTTGCCAGAGCCTGTGGTCCCTCCTGTTCAATCCACTGAAGCCTTCCACTTCTTAAAAGAAGCCTCTTTACTTTTTAAACCTAACTTGACGTACATTACTAAATACACAGGCCTTCTTTTAGACCAGCTGTTCCAGCGCATAGTCATTTATGATGTCTAGGAATATCATTTCTATAGCATAACTCAAGCACAAGTTTATCCAGTCAATGTGAGGGTAGTCTTCTGGTATAATAATATTATCAGCTTATGTTCCCTCTCTTATTCCCTTCTCCATTTTAAGATTAGCCTCAAGGGTTTTATTAGGGTTCAGTATTTCCACCCACATCACTTATCTCAGGGAGGTAATTCCCTTGATGCTTTCTAGTTTATTTGGGGAACATTCTAGCTTTTGTGCTATGGTGCTAGACAGGAGTGTGCAATTTTTTTAAATTCAGTATTTTCCAGTTCTGGTCTATTGGACCTGAAAATATTTTGGTATTTCAAAAAAAAAACCCACAATTTTGGGGGTCCAATAGACCCGAGTAAAATACTGGATTAAAAAGAACACGAGCCCAACTCTTGGGCTGTCTTACCTTCTCCTGCCACCTGGTTTAAACTGTGCTGTAGAAGCCAGCTCCAGGATCTGTGTGCTGTGGAAGGTGTATTCCCCAAGGCATGCAAATCCTGGCTGGGACAGCTTTTCCTTCTGCCCAGTTTAAACTTGGATGCATGAGAAGCTGGCCCCAAACTGAGCCAGTGGGAATAGTCTGATCCTCTTGCCACAGCCAATCCCGATCCTCAGGCTATCATCTTAAAATTTAAACTAAATTAAAGAGAAATTCCAGCCACAAGTTTTAACATTCTGAGTGGCATAGCAGAGGCATGCTTGGAATCTTCTATTTTGTTGCAAATAGCACAGTGGGAATTCAGAAGTGACCTTTCTGCTGTTTTCCCTGTCACCAGTTTCTCATCATGAAGTAAGTTTAGGACACAAGGAAAAGAGGATAATTGGTGTCCAACAGGGCTGGGAGTAAGTTCCCAACTAGTTGGTCATGGCCAGGTAGAGCTGAGGAAGAAGAAGAACTGGTTTCTATACCCTGCTTTTTACTGCCTGAAGAAGTCTCAAAGTGCTTACTATTATTTTCCCTTCCTCTCCCCACAACAGACAACCGGTGAGGTAGGTGAGGCTAAGAGAGCTTCTGACAGACTGCTCAGTCAGAACAACACTGTCAGCTGGCTGCATGTGGAGGAACAGAGAATCAAATCCAGCTTGCCAGATCAGAGGCCACTGCTCTTCAGTACTACAACATGCTGGCACCTCTGGAGATTGTATTGGCTGTGCAGATTTTTTTTAAATGTTGCTTTAGCAGCAGCTGCCAAAAGGGTCTTCACTGTGCGATAGAAGGTAAGCTGTGGCAGCCACATTGTTGTTGGTTCTGCTTCCTTTGGCAGCCATTTTGTGACAGACCTTTTCTGGTTGTGTCCACCATGCTTTGTCAGAATTCCAAAGTTATATGCAGGCTCAAAAAAGACTGAGAATCCTCAGTATAGTGGTTTAGGGGTTAGCATATGAGACCCAGGCCAAGAAAAAATCTGGATTCAAATCGCACTTTGCTAGATAGAATGGAAGAGGGGAGTAACAGTATGCCAGCCTAAGGAAGAGTGGGAATATGTAAGAACCTGGAGTTGCTAATCTTTTCTTTGTAACAGTCCATGCCCCCAAATTTGTGATAATGGCTACACATGGATCACCATGGTAAAATTTAAATATTCTCTAATTCATTGATTGTTCTGTTCATATAATGTGGACCATCTTTCTAGCAGAGGTGATATGTAGGATCAAGCATGAAACATGGTAAAGCATAAAACCTGGCAACTTCCAGCTGAAATGCGTCCTCCAGGTGCCAGGAGAGGGAAAGAGGCCATACTGCACCATGCCTTCCTATTTAAGGATACCTGGCTCAACTGGGCCCTGCCCCCTGCCACCGCGCTGATGCTCAGCACCACCCAGGGGATTCCGGGGCTGGGAGTCTTACTGAACTATTCTCCAGAGTATTTATGGTTTCTCATGAGAAAGGGTGTGTGTAGGGTTGCCAGATCCAGGTTGGGAAACCCCTGGAGATTTAGGAACAAACACAAATAGTGAGGCCTTTTGAAAATTCCCATGATTCCATGAGATGGAAAAGTAAAAGTAAAACTATTGCAATCTATCTCCTAGGTCTGCTTCAAAATTAGGATCATAGATTAATCTACGCCTACAAAGATTGGCTACTTTTATTTGTAATATATCTGTTCTGTTATGATATATGAAATAGGCTAGGCTAGGGACTCCCAATCCTGGGGTTACGTGAGAGCTTCTCAGGGTTTACACAGTCAGGTGACCGCTGACATCACTAGACCGCACTGGAGCCCACTTCCCCTGTTACTTTACAGGTCTAGTGTTTTTCTCCACAATGGAAAAGGTGATTGATTGATTGATTGGCTGGCTCCTGCATCATACTTTGCCTCCAGTTCTCTGAAGGGGAATGTCACCATTTCTGGAGTTTCTTGAAGCCTGAAAAATATTTTGGGGCTTCCGCCATGGTCAAAAGGAAAAATTGTACTGAATTTCTGCATATAATTCGGTGTCATGGTTCATGTCTGCATGGACTGGTTTGTTTGTTTATTTGTTTACTAGAACTTAAGCCCGCTGTACTGAAAATACAGCGGGCACTAGGAGCCCTCCTTAGGGCCCCCCCACCCCACCCCGCTGCCCACGCCCCGCTGCCCCCTCCCTTCCGTGAAGCCCTCTGCCCTGACCCCCTCCCACCCCAGGCTTTCCTGCTTCACGGCCAGGAAAGGAGCCAGGCTGGCATGTTGGTGACGTGCCGGCCCAGCTCCTTCCCCAGCTGCAAAGCCCTCTCCCCCGGCCCCCTCCCACCCCAGGCTTCCTGCTTCGCGGCCAGGAAAGGAGCCGGGCTGGCATGTTGGTGACGTGCTGGTCCAGCTCCTTCCCCAGCCGCAAAGCCCTCTCCCCCGGCCCCCTCCCGCCCCAGGATCCCTGCTTTGGCATGGTGAAAGGAGCTGGGCTGCCGTGTCTCCGATGCGGCAGCCCAGCTCCTTTCTCTGCTCCGAAGCCTCCCGCGGTTGCCCCACTCACCTGGTTGTAGCACTGACGTCTGGCAAGGGCCAAGGGGCCAATGCGCAGCTCCTGATTGGCCCCTTGGCCCCAGACTGGCCCCAGACTTGGCCCCAGACTGACACTCGGAGCTTTGTGGCTCCTGATTGGCCCCTTTGAGTTTTTGTCCCGGACTTACCCCGCCCCTTTCTCCACCCACTTACTCTTTTATTTTTACCATTTCCGCGGGAGTTGTTTATAGATAATTACATTTTTATACTAGCACTCCCAGCACAGCCAGCTTGTGGCAGTTTACAACCATCAAATCACAGCACATCCATAAAACATCATAAAATCATCATAAAACATATTATAAGCCCAATAATTCTAAGATGACAATAAAAAAATTGACATTCCTCCCCAACGATTTAGTGCCCTGGTGTTAACATGTTATGCCATCACTATTATTTGATGTAACCCAAGAGGATAGATTATGCAGACTCAGAAAACCTTTATTGGCATACACAAACACAATTCAGGGAAACAAAATAGATTAAACAATGTTACGTTCCTGCTCTTGCAAACATGAGTCATTTATTTGCAACATGCTTACAAGCGCATCAGATACCCTGGCAAGTCTAATGGGTTCCTTTTCTGAAAGCATTAATTTGATGATGAGGGATTTAGAATTGACTTTGGAAACTGAATCCCTCAAATATGACTGGATTGAAGCTCTTTGGGGAGAGAAGACTGGCCACTCCAAAATAATATGTGGCAGTGTGTCCGGGACTTTACAGCCATGTAGACAAAGTCTTTTGGGGGTGTGAATCTGATGGATCTGATGTGTCCCCAGGACACACTTGAGAGAAAGGAGCTGATTGTAAGCTGTGTTCTTCAGGATAGATAACCCAATAGGCCCAGGCCTGGTCTAATACCCAGTCCAGAAAAAACGGGCACTCTACCTGACCTCAACCAAACGTGTGGTGGAAGAGCTCTGTCTTGTAGAACCCAGAGAGCTCTGTCAGGGCCTACAGCTCTTCTGGTAGCTCATTCCACCAGGTAGGGGCCAGGACCAAAAGAGCTCTGGTAGTGCTCGAGGCCAGGCATACCTCCTGGGGTATGAACAGCAGATTCACACTCACAGACCGAAGCACCTGCAGGGGACATAAGTAGGTAAGCAGTCTTGCGGGTAGGTGGGACCCAAGCCGTGTATAGCTTTAAAGGACAACACCAAAACCTTGAACTTGATCCAGAAGCAAACTGGCAATGCAGCTGCCTCAGCAATAGCTGGACATGGGCCCTCCAAGATGACCTAGTGTGGATCCATGCAGCTCCATTTTGTACCAGCTGCAATTTCCGGGTGAAAGACATGAGTAGGCCAGAGGTGCAGATGTCAATTGCACCCCATCCAGGTAGTGAAGATGCGCTTCCTGATCCTGCCTCCTCCTACCCAGCCACAGGACCTCCATCTTAGAGGGGTTGAGTCTCATGATGAGCTGAGAGTCCATGGGATAATTAATATGGAGTGGTGAAAATATTACGAAAATACTATGAAGGATCACAATTAGGCAGTTTGGGAAAATGGGATATTATTTACCTAGGAACCCATTTTGGTTGTCATTTATTTCTGTTATGATTTTGGATGAATTACAAATTTTTTGAATTACTATAAAAAGAAGAAATAAAAAGATCCATTATTGATTTGGAATAGCCTGGACAATTCCTATATATTTTGTCAGGATGGAAGCTAGACTGGTATAGATTCAAGGCTGAAGTTTCCTCCCCAAATGCCAGAAGCTGGTCTGCAGCGACCCTTTCAACTACCTTAGGAAAGCAAGATGTAATATTGGGCGGTAGCTCACGGGGTCCTGCAGATCCAGAGATTAGTGGTTAGTGTACATTGGGCAATATCCCCAATGAACAAGCTGGCAGTTCTGTAATTGTGGCTGTAACTTTTTGCACCAGCTGCTACCACTTGGCTGGAGGGTCAACACAACACGTATTTTAATCTAGTGGCTCTAATCCTGGTGGCTATCGACTAAGTGGTCCACGCAGTTAGTAGGAAGGGTTCATGAATCTATATGCACATTAAGCATTTTGATTTTGTTCTTTTTATTTTTATGTAGTTTCTCAATCAATGGATACTAACAGTACAACTAATATTATGTGTACATGCGTGTGTTTGTGTGAGGGGAGCCCACAGACTGTTAAGAAGAGAATCTCATACTCAAAAAGGTTGGAAACCATAGAATTTACATAGTTGAATCACTACACATATTCAAGTGGGTAGCCTATGTTTGCTTGGAGAATAAATCTGTAACACAAATGGGAAGTATGTTTTATATTGCCCTTGATAATTTTGTCAAACATGGCACAGGCTTAGACAAGCTTTTTAAAAACATGTTTGCGGCTTCAGTTTAAATTGGTCACAGACCCATAGGCCTAGACAATTTAGGTCAGAAACAGTATGACTGCTATTCACAAACCAGTTACTCCGAAGTACCATTCTACATACTTTGACTAAAAGTGTGTCTAAACAAAATTATGTCCCTCTAAGGCAATGAACTTCAATGAATTTAGGAGAGTATAACTCTGTACAGGGTTGCACTGTTCATCTACTCCACAATTAAGTGATATATCATTTGCTTTTTTTAGCCCTGTCTGCCCTTTTGAGTTTTTAAGCACTTAATAATTGT